>NC_133653.1:116131073-116431073 GCF_009905375.1 Apium graveolens
CTCAACAATGCTAACAATACAACGCAAAGCATAAATCGAGATATACCTTTAGGAATGACAATGGAATGACATAACCAATGATAATCGAAAGATAAAAACATATGTGAGTTGGCATCATTTTGCTTGCATCAAAACAAATTTTAAAACCATTCTTAATCAAAATCATTTTATGACGCTACGGATTACAGCCGGTGATCAGCCGCGAAGTAATCCCGAACCTCGCTGGGTTCTAAAACATTATTGGGAATCCCTAGGCAACTTTTAAGCCTAATATAAGTGTGGAAAGGACTCGCGTCTCAGTCCAGATCCACCATTCAAGAAAACATTTGTCCCCCTTTGGGACTGAAAAATCCACCTTTTATTCATTTCGAAAACTGATGCCGATTTATGACAAAATCTCTTTTGACTGAAATCATTTTTATCAGGGGATTATAGATCAACTTGAAACACTGGAATTCTGACTCTAAATCTCAGGGCCATGATCTACTAGACTTTACTATATTAGGGTAATCGAGAGATTTCCATAAACAAGAATTTTGACAAGGAAATTAAGTAAGGCTATTGGATAATATGAAAGAGTAATGCCAAACTAGGCTTAAAGCAATGGTTGTAGACAAGGTATAGGTATTAGAACATCAAGGAGATAAGCATCACTGGTTCCAATAGGATAGAGGTGCTAAAATATAAAGGAAGTGATCATCAGCTCAAGATATAACAGGGCATCAAGCTTTAGGGTAAGGATAGGGTTATCAAACAATCATGAATGAATTTAAGAAAAGATTGGCTTTTAGATATCAAGATAAAGTTTCTATCGAGGTTATTTCAAGAGTTGAATCAAAGCATCAGGGTGCAACATCAAGATTTCTCAGGGATCAATAGCATGATAATCAAAAGGATCAATAAGGTATTATAACACATCTCTATTTTATCATGGCATTAAACTATCATGAAAGACTTTTGAACTACTTGCAATACGTACTCGAGGGTTCATGGCATCTCTATGTAACTCAAAGATAAACAAAAGATACTCTTGATTTAAATATATCAAAATGACTCAGGATAATTGCATCGATATATATATGAACTGGTTACAGTAAATGCGAAGGTCAAGTTGAATCACTTGCCTTGAGATAGACTGGTCTGGTCTGACTGGTAGGAGCAACAACTGGAGCTTCACTCGACTTTTATGGCAAGTTTTCCCTCGTCTCGAGATCCTACATAAATAATAATAATCCTCATTATAATATATTCTTTCCATCTTAACCTATTTACAACCCGAAATTAAACATGGATGGCACTTAGGCCTATACACACTTAATTCATATCCACCATTTATATTTTCAAATGTACACACGTAGCCACATAATCACATATCGTATATTAATACCAAATAACATCATATACACCATAATGCCACACTAGGCTTGGATGATCTCGACTCACCACTTAAGTTACTTGGTCGCTAACTAAACGAAGTCTTCGAATTTGGGCTTCCTAACTCAATGTGCCTTTCCTAAATTATCCAAAACCTATTGACCCTCACTTGTGCCTTTTGTTCTACTGACCTTATACTATCTTACAACTATGGTGGTCGACCTAATACTCACTTCTAAGTGTCCTAAAACTATGTGATAAGTGAAAGTGCTCACTGGTGCAAATTTCAGAATGGTAACTAAGGTTTCTTGAGTGCATTAGACACTCTTAAACTACAAGTTTTTCTTCAAAATTTTTACACAAGACTCTCCTGACCTAAGGGCATCTCACAAGCTTGATGTGGCTCAAAGGCCTGGCTTGGGCCTTCTTGGGCCTAAGCTAAAAGTCCAAGGTTCCCCTGTTTTTCTGGGCAGAAAATGCCCTGACTTGAGTTAACTTGTGACACATGGTTCTAGCTCATATCCTATGAACTATGGTTGGATAAACTTCTCTGACATACCCTCTAACTAAGGCCCAATTGGGCCTAATGAGGGCCTACCCATGACATGGCCAAATCTCCCTATTTCTAAGTTGCAACAAAACTGTCCCCTGCTGGACAGATTTTGTTATTCTACTTGTGCACCTAACCAAATGACATGCAAACCTCCAACCAACTCCTAAAACCTATTATATACTCCCCATACTAACTTCTGGTGGCTTGGGCCTCAAAGTGCACATCAATGACATGGTCAAAACTCACTCTAAACTCAGGGTACTAAACTGATTTTTCTGCAGAAACTATAACTCTCATTTTCCAAGGTTTTGACTTGACAAACCCAATTATCAACAACTAAATACTTAAACCAAGACCTATACTTGGTGTTCTACTGAACTAACTCCCTTTTTCTCAAAATACCCTTGGTGAGATCATCCTTACCTATGGTGCAACTATGGCAAAATAAAAGAGACTACTCTTAACAAATCATAAACCTTTATGCTTTTGAAACAACAAGATATATATTTTTATAAAAGATAACCACAAATTATTACCATGCAACAAGAAGCATAAATCCATATTATCACATTATTCCTACTGAAATTAAGGCTCACTAACAAAATCTTTTCCAAATGGTCAAAATCTTACAACAAACTAAGAGAATTCCACATGCATGCATGCCTTCGGGTTTTTCAAACCAAAACAACATATTTTCTACATATATTCCATCTTAAAATTGACATGCAAGCCTAGCCTATGGTATACCTAGATGATCACTTAGCATGCAAGGAGTTTTATCAAATTTTCACCACCAAATTCAAGTCATTATCACATAAACATGCAAAAATTGATCAAAACTACAAGAATGATTTCAAGGACCATTCATTCGGCTCCCATATGGTCATGGCCGAATGAAATGGATGGAAATGGCCATTAAATCATCAAGATTTTCCTTCTCATGACTTGGCACTTATCCATTCATTGTAGTCCTCTCAAAAACAACCTTAAATCCATAAGAATCAAGATTGTATTTTGAGTTTCACTAAAACCTTTACATGCAACCCTTAAACTTAAACTTTCTACTCAAAACTCTTTGAAATATGAATGATCATGGTATGGGAGATAACATTTACTTGTATAAAGAGTAGAAGCTTGGTGGAGAAATGAAGAAAAATGGGGAGGGGGGGTTCTCGGTCTAAAACCCGAGAATGAGAGAGAGAGCCGAGAGTGAGGGAGAAGGGGAGGGAGGAGAGAGTGAGTGTGGTGTGGGTGATGAGTAAAATGATCATGACTTTGCTTGTCTTATGGTTTTTGTATTGGCAAAAGTGAGTGGAATTAGGAATTGTCATGATTAACCTTCCACTTAAACTTGGTTGAATTTGCATGCAAGGGTAAAGAAGGTATTTGGCTAGGAAATAAGAGTTAGTGGGGTGGTTATTGACTCTTTAGCCCTTTTGGAATGTATGGAAGGAATTTGCATGCAAGGATAACTATGTAATTTGCTAATTATATTTATAAAGATTTATTTTTATAAAATAAAACACAAGTTCAAAAATTATAAAATTTATACCATAAAATAACTTGGATTTTTAGAGATTTTATAAAATCACTTTCAAAATTTGTGAACAAAATATCTTTTAAAAGAAAATTTCTCCAAGGCTTAGAATATTCCTTATAAATCAAAAATAAAGAAATTAAGTAAACTTTTGCTTTGAAAAATCATATACTACACAAAGCAAATTTATAATGCAGAAATTTTTACTCACACTAGCGCACAATCATTGAATATATTTTTATTTAACTTAATATTATTCACAAATAATATTACATAAAATGCCGGTCGTAACATCACTCAAAGCTCTAAACTCCACAAAAGAGTGGAAATACTTCTAAAACTGAAGTATATGTTGAGGGGGGAGCAACATGACTCAAATTCAGAGACTACAACAAGTGATTCAACTCAAGAGACATTAGTAGAAAGATCATCAGACTCGTCTTCCTCAAATTCCAATGAGTCAAATATTGATAACAATGGAAAAACTGATTCAGTGGAAGCATCAAGAAATAATAGTGATACTAATCAAAGAAATAACAGAGAGTTCATGGATCAAGGGGAGGTTCATCTTCAAGGAGTCAACTTCCATCTGCAAGAAAATGGCTAAGTCACACACACCTAACTTAATCATTGAAAACCCCGGCAGTGGTGTAAGAACAAGAAAAGCCACTCAGAATGAATGTCTCTACCATTCTTTTCTATCTCAAACTGAACCTAAGAAGGTTGAAGAAGCTCTGTAAGATGCTGACTGGGTTATAGCAATACAAGAGGAGCTCAATGAATTTGAAAGGAACAAAGTTTGGACTTTTGGGCCAAGACCAAAGAACAGATCTGTAGTTGGCACAAAGTGGGTGTTCAGAAACAAAACTGATAGTGAGGTAATTATTACAAGGAATAAAGCAAGACTGGTTGCGAAAGGTTACTCACAACAAGAAGGCATTGACTATGATGAGACATTTGCTCCAGTTGCAAGGCTTGAGGAAATTAAAATCTGTCTTGCCTATGTTGCTCACAAGAAATTTAAGGTGTTCCAAATGGATGTAAAGAGTGCATTATTAAATGGAGAACTTGAAGAGGAAGTTCATGTTAAACAGCCTCCAGGGTTTATTGATCCAAAGCATCCAAATCATGTCTACTTACTGGATAAAGCACTATATGGACTGAAGCAAGCTCCAAGGGCCTGGCATAAAACACTTGCTCTATTTCTGCTAAAGAGTGGTTTTACAAGAGGTACAACTGATAAAACTCTCTTTTATAAATACCATGATAAGGACTTGTTATTAGTACAGATATATGTTGATGATATCATTTTTGGATCTACTAATGATAAACTTTGTGAGAGATTTACAAAGCTAATGCAATCCAGGTATCAAATGAGTATGATGGGAGAACTGAGTTATTTTCTGGGGTTACAAATTAAACAGACTGATGAAGGAATCTTCATAAATCAATCCAAATACACCAGGAATCTACTCAAAAGATTTGGAATGCAAGACTACTCAACTACATCAACTCCCATGGCCACTGCAACCAAGTTAGAACTAAATACTGGTTCTTCAGTAGATATAACTAACTACAGAGGTATGATTGGATCACTCCTATATCTGACTTCTAGTAAACCTGATATCATGTATGTTACCTGTCTCTGTGCAAGGTTCCAAACTGATCCTAGAGAACCTCATCCGTTAGCTGTGAAAAGAATTTTTAAGTATCTCAAAGGCACCATGAATCTGGGATTATGGTATCCTGGAGATTCAGACTTTAAGCTAATTGGATATTTAGATGCTTATTTTGCAGGATGCAAAATAGGCAGGAAAAGCACTTCTGGAAGCTGCCAATTTCTTGGTGGCAGATTGGTTTCTTGGTATAGCAAGAAATAAAAGTCAATTTCCACATCAACTGCAGAAGTAGAATACATTGCTGCAGGAAGCTGTTGTGCTCAGATTTTATGGATGAAGAATCAGCTACTGGATCATGGGTTAGACTATTCTTCTATTCCTATCTATTGTGATAATCAAAGTGCTATTACAATGACAGGAAATCCAGTGCAGCATACAATGATTAGGCACATCAGTATCAGGTACCATTTCATAAGGAAGCATGTGGAAGCAGCTACAGTGGAATTGGTCTTTGTTCCAACAGATCAGCAAGTAAGAAATATATTCACTAAGCCACTCTGTGAAGCTACTTTCACAAGACTGGTGAATGAATTGGGAATGATATCAGGACAATTCTCAAACTCTGATAATTAAGACTGCTAATATTTTTGAAGCATGGTATCTTATTATTTGTCAGTACTTGTTAGACACTGATTCTTGTGCTAAATGTTGATGTCATGATAATATGTAAATTGTGCTAAATGATCTTATGTGAAAATTGCATGTTGAACTACTGATTATGCGTACATACTATGTTATTAGTTAAACTTGCTTTGACCAATAGTTTATGTCAGTAGTTGATAAATCCTGATAGTCATAATTAAAATACTGATAATGGTCAAAATATGATTGATTGTTATACTTCATTGATTATTTTGAACTTGTTCAAAATAAATTGTTAAGCAATATTTTTAATTAATCAGTGAGTTAGTGGAATATCTTTTAATTGCTTAAATGGGTTAGCTACTGATGCAAGTATCTAGTAATACTTGAGTGTTTACATTGGGAATAGGAATCTGAAGAGAGGTTACTTTTTGTTTGCCTAGATACGCGTAATCGTGTATTCACATTATGGTTAATTATTACATGGTTAATCGAAGAGTCCCTTCAGTTTCTAAACCTTTCTGCTATAAATATAACCCTCCACTCTTAGAACTACTCACTTCCTTTTTCCTTCAAACTCCAAAATTCACTCAATTTCTTCGTTCAAAATATATGGCCACTATTTGTTCTCTTTCACATGGAGTTTATTGACCAGTCTCCATTCCTGACTATGGAAGGCTATATTTCGATCCCTTTCATCTCAAGGTAGTCTTTAACGGCCAAGAATTCAATGAAATCTGATGCTTAAAGATTATACTTCTTCTAAGATCCCACAGTCGATTCTTGATCGACTTAAATCAGATGACACACAGTCACTTCATCTTTTTAGAATAGACGTTCGCTTTGAAAATATGAGAAGAGCTGAGGAGGTTGCGCAACGTCTCCCCGAGGAAGAACAACATCGCCTTGTATGGTTGGCATTGCAAGAGAATATCATTTCTCTTGCAGGTTCTATGTCACAAATCTTTCATCGGAGTTCGATGAAGAAGTTGGAAGAAGAAAAGAAGCAGAAGAAGTCTGAGTAGTTAGATTGTACTAGGATTTTATGTTTAAAATTCTATGAAATCTTGTACTCAGCTTCTTAATTATCAATAAAAATATTTGTGCCTTCTTTGTTTCTTTATGTGAATGAATATTTGTTTACCATCTTGTGTGTGCTTGAATGCTTTTTAACCGTTGATATCCAAATCAGTACTGCATGCTTAACTTCAGATGTTTTTAATAGTGTATGTGAATAAACTAATCTCTATTTAAGTTCATGTGATCACTTCAGTATATATTGAGCACACTACAGGAGGTAACTATTATTAAAGAAGAATTTATGAAAGATTTAATTCTTAGTCAATAAGGATTATTATCTTTGACTGTTACATTCTATTCAAATTCTTTAAAACTTTCTTTTTCTCATCAAGAAAGTTGTTCACACTCATTTATTAATATTACACATCTTATATCTTAAATTTCTTCTCACGATTTAAACACTTGAATCCTTTTCTCAAATGTTGCCAAAAATCAAGTGACATAATTCTTGAATTTTGTTCATCACTCAAAAACAATATTTAGTTGGTTAGAGACTACTTGCTGAGGTAGATCTTAATGATACTAATAGAGACACGGAGGTTTCATCAATTTTTACTGAAGACTCTATGATAACTTTCAATAAACACATTCAAGTGTTAGTTCTTTACAAGAAGAACAAGGTTTGCGATCATGGTACATGACAGTATCATGATCAAATCCTCTCCAATTCAAATGGAGGTTCTTATTATTGATGAACAATAACTGTCATAACCACATTATCAACTGTGAGCTCAATTGTGTATTCACTAGGTATAAATATTATTATTACTTTATCAGCATTTATTCTAAATACTGATTCAGTCTTTTCAGTATTTATTTTTAATGATATAAATCTTGTTGGTATGATTACTTCTAGACCTTATTTAAGGACTACCTCTAGTTGTATGACCACAAATCACCCTTCTTTAGCCACCTCTTATTTCTGTAGGAAAATCTTTCTGAGCCTTTTTCCGTGAGATGTGTGAAAAGATTGAGAGAAAAACTGAATTTAAGAAAGGAAGGATCCTTCCTGGCAAAAGGAGAGGTAGATGAGAGATATGATTTAGTAATCCTTGTGAGGAAGCTCTAACTATTAAAAGTCATGAGATGTATGGTGTGAGGAGTAGTGAGACTACTTTAAAAGAATAGAGAGATTAAGTTTTAATTGTTATATGTTTGTAGGTGCTCAGAGTACTAAAAAAACAGATGTTGAACAACAGTCTGTTGAACATCAAGAAAACTCTGTTGTATGAAGGGCTATTAATCTCCCTGAAAGTCTAAGTACTGATCCTTTCTTGCAGTCCATTCATTCTGATTCTTAGAATTTAATAGAGCTGATTCTTTTTCTACTGCTTGGTGATGATGCCAAAAAGGGGGAGAAAATTGTTAAATCTAAATGCAAACAACTGACATTGACATATACTGATGATGAAAATCCTGATGGAGTTTATAGGGGGGACATAAGGAAAGTAAAAGGAGAAGAGGTGAAGAGCTAGTTAGAGTTAGTGGTTCATCAAAATTAATCACTAGATTTCAATCTAGACAAGGTGGAGAAAGTAAGAGGAATGAAAGAAGAGTAGAAGATTTGATTGTGACTACAAAAATAAAAAATCTTCATAAGTCACAACTGTTACTGATGAAGACCAAGGTATTCTGGAGATAGAAACTGGTGTGGAAGTACATCAATATCTTCAAACCATGAAAGTTAAATGAAGAAAGATAACTCTGTTCTACAATAAATTATTGAAATTATAAATTTATAAAACCAATTTTAGAAACAATCCAAGTATTTATGGAATTAAAACTAAAATAAAATCACTTTTATAAGTGAAATAAAATCGTATAACTCAATTATAAATCACACAATCCAATCCCATATATCAACAAATCACAATTAAATAAATAACAATCAATAAATGCCGTCAAAATCAATACACACATTTATTTAATTATTTAAACCTTTATTACACTTTGAAAATATTAAAAATAAAAGAATATACACGAGTCGTTATATCCTTTCCCCTTTAAAAAGATTCTGTCCCCAGAATCTGACTTAGCTAAACAAATGAGGATATTTATCAAGCATGTCTAACTCTAATTCCCAAGTAGACTCTTCTACTCGAGGATTTCTCCACAAGACTTTCACTATGGGGATTGACTTATTCCTAAGGACTCGTTCTTTACGGTCTAGGATTTGGATCGGTTGTTCCACATAGGACAAATCTGGCTGCAATTCAATCGGTTCATATTCTATAATTTGATTCGAACTAGGGATATAGGGCTTCAACATAGATACATGGAACACATTATGAATGTGCTGCCACTGCGGTGGTAACGCTATCTCATAAGCAACCTTTCCCACTTTCTTCAAAACCTCAAAGGGTCTTATAAATCTGGGGCTAAGTTTACCTTTCTGACCAAAACGCACTGACCCTTTCCAAGGTGATACCTTTAATAATACTAGAGCTCCTATCTCGAAGTTCATATCTTTCCTATGCAAATCTGCATACTTTCTCTGTCTACCTTGGGATGCTTCCAACCTTTTCCGAATCAACCCTATTGCATCTTTGGTTTGATGAACCAACTCGGGACCTAACACTTTCTTCTCTCCTACCTCATCCCAATACAATGGTGATCTACACTTACGTCCATACAAAGCTTCGTAATACAGCATCCCGATACTGGCATGGTAACTATTATTATACGAGAACTCAATCAAAGGTAGGTGTTCATCCCAATTACCCTTAAAATCCAAAATACAGACTCTCAATATATCCTTCATGGTCTGAATCGTTCTTTCACTTTGGTCGTCTGTCTGAGGATGATAAGCGATGCTCATATTCAACTTTGTTCCTAGGCACTCTTGGAATTTAGTCCAAAACCTAGAATTAAATCTCGGGTCTCGATCTGACACTATAGACACAGGCACTCCATATTTGGTAACTATCTCATCCAAGTATAACTTAACTAGCTTTTCCAACGAATACCTTTCATTGATCGGAAGAAAATGTGATGACTTAGTCAATCTATCAATGATTACCCAAATAGTGTCATGATTTGCTCTTGTCCTTGGAAATCCCACTACAAAATCCACAGCAATCTCTTCCCACTTCCATTGGGGAATCTCCAAAGGTTGTAACAATCCACTTGGTCATTAATGCTCCGCTTTCACCGTTTGACACACATGACACTTACTAACCCAATTGGCAATATCCTTCTTCATTCCTGGCCACCAAAAGTTTCTCTTCAAGTCTTGGTACATCTTAGTACTACCAGGGTGGATAGAAAACCTAGAGTTACGCACTTCACGTAATACTTCATTCTTCAATTCCATTACATTAGGAATCCAAACTCTAGATGAAAATCTATACAAACCTTGATTATCTTTTTGAGTACACAACTCTTCTCCCGTCAAAATATCCGACTCTTGTTCCATAACTTCTTCTTGACACCTTTTGATCTTTTCCATCAATGCCGACTGGAAGGTAACTTCATATAGTTGCTCTTGACTTTCACTAGGTACTCGAACCTCAATCTCCATTCTTTCCAAGTCTTGGGCTAGTTGTTCCACAATTTTAATCATATTCAACATTTCTTTTCTACTCAAGGCATCAGCCACCATATTGGCTTTACCTGGGTGAAAATTAATCGAACAATCGTAGTCCTTGATCATTTCCAACCACCTTCTTTATCTCATGTTCAAATCCTTCTGCGTGAATATGTACTTCAGGCTCTTATGATCTGTATAAATATCACATTTCTCTCCATATAAGTAGTGATGCCATAACTTCAGAGCAAACACTATAGCTGCCAACTCAAGGTCATGAACTGGATATTTCTGGTCGTGAGGCTTTAGTTGCTTGGAGGCATAAGCAATAACTTTGTCATGCTGCATTAGTACACAACCTAATCCTTTCAAAGAAGCGTCACTATTAGTACACAACCTAATACTGAAGCCGTCACTAATCTCCGTTTCAATTCCTAGAAACTTTCTTCACACTTTTTCGTCCAAACGAACTTCTCATTCTTCCTGGTCAACTTGGTTAATGGGGATGCAATCTTCGAGAAATCTTTCACAAACCTTTGATAATATCCTGCTAATCGAAGAAAACTTCTTATTTCCGTCGGTGTCTTCGGTTTCTCCCACTTTAATACGGCTTCAATCTTTACTGGGTCTACTTTAATACCTTCCTTACCCACCACATGTCCAAAAAATTGCACTTCTGTCAACCAAAACTCACACTTGGATAACTTTGCATACAATTGCTTTTTTCTTAACTTCTGAAGAGAAATCCGTAGATGTGTCGCATGATCTTCTGAATTCTTTAAATATATGAGGATGTCATCAATAAATACAATGACAAACTTATCCAGATACTCCTTATACACCCTATTCATTAGATCCATAAAAGCCGCTGGCACATTTGTCAATCCAAACGACATCACTAGAAACTCATAATGGCCATACCTTGTTCTGAATGCAGTCTTGGGGATATCTTCGGGCTTTATCTTCAATTGGTGGTAGCCAGATCTTAAGTCAATCTTTGAGAAGTAACACGCCCCCTTAAGCTGATCAAACAAATCCTCAATGCGTGGCAAGGGATACTTGTTCTTTATTGTCAACTTATTCAATTCTCTGTAGTCAATGCATAATACCATACTCCCGTCTTTCTTCTTTACGAACAGCACTGGAGCACCCCACGGAGAAACACTGGGTCGAATGACTCCCTTATCCAATAGTTCCTGAAGTTGCTTAGCCAATTCTTTCATTTCCATTGGGGCCATCCTGTATGGAGTTTTGGAAACTGGTTCAGCTCCAAGCATCAAATCAATGGAGAACTCTATCTCTCCATTAGGTGGCAATCCTGGTAACTCTTCTAGGAAAACGTCAGGGAATTCTCTTACTATGGGAATCTCATCCAAAATAGGGGTCTCTATTTTCGTATCCACCACATGAGCCAAATACGCCTCACATCCTTGCCACAACAATCTCTTTGCTTGCATCACTGAAAGGAACTTTTTATCTTGTCTCTGTCCTTAATAGTTGATTCTTTTATTATCTGGGGTGTACATAACAACTCTCTTTTTTTACAGTCAATATTCACCTTATATAGAGACAACCAATCCATGCCTAAAATAATATCAAAGTCTCCCAACTCGAAGGGTATTAGGTCAACAGGGAACATGTATCCTGAAATCTCTAGGGAACATCTAGGACAAAATTGACTTACGGGTATTTTATCTTTATTAGCCACTTCTTTGGTCAAAGGTTCCTCTAAGTCTTCCAACATCAGTTGCATTTTATTCACACAATTCACAGATATAAAAGATTTGGACGCTCCTGAATCAAACAAAATGTTAACAGGTACGGAATTAAGAGAAAGCGTACCTACAACCACATCGGAATCATGAACTGGAGATTTCTTGGTCATCTTAAAAGTCCTAGCTTTAGCAGTACTGGTTGCTGGTCCTTGGGACACGCTTCTTCCAATATTACCTTGGGTCACTGACTTTCAATTCCTAGCTATGTGTCCCACTTTGCCGCAACTAAAACAAGTTACTCCTTGAATCTCAGACTTACACTCCATGGAATAATGACCCTTCTGGACACACTTAAAACAGTTGATATTTTCTCGGCACTATCCATTGTGCTTCTTCCCACATGTCTTACAATCAACCACTGGCTTACTAACCCTCATCGGGGCAGAATTAACTTAATTAGTACCGGGTTTAGCCTGGGGAAAATTCTGCCTCTTGAACCTCTTATTCTTATTCTTTCCAAACAAATGCTGGAACTTCCGACTCGCTATTCCAGATTCTGACCTAGCTGGTCCACCTTCAAATTTCCTCTTCTTCTCACCCTGCTTCTTTGCAGCTAACCTCTGATCACTTTCTATCACTAGGGAAGCCTGGACTGCCGAAGTATATGTCTTGAGTTGTAAAGCTACAACTCCACTCCTTATTTCTGGCTTCAACCCTTGTTGAAACCGCTTCACTCGTTGAGCTTCTGAGCTCACATATTCCGGTGCTATACGGGCCAACTCCGTAAACTTCGCTTCATATTCCGTAACACTCCTATCTCCTTGTTTCAATTCCAAAAATTCCATCTCCATTTGACTCTGGAGACAGTCCGAAAAGTATTTCTCCAAAAATAACTCTGTGAATCTGGCCCATGAAACAGGACCTTCTCCTTCTAGGGCTCGCATAGATTCCCACCAATAATTCGAATCATTCTTCAGAAAATAGCTAGCATAATCTGTCTTTAAGTCCTCACTCACCTTGGTGAGTACAAATGCCTTTTCCATCTCCTTTAACCATATCCTGGCAGCAACATGATCCACTTCTCCTTTAAACTATGGGGGCTTTACTGCCTAGAAAGACTTAAAACTAACACCCTGATTTGTCCCCCTCATCTCATACTGCTGCTGGATTTGTAGTTGCTGCTGTTGGATTTGATGATGTTGTTGCTGTATGAGCTGCTGTAGCTGTTGTTGTTGTTGCTGTTGCTGGAATTGTTGTTGTTGTTGGGCCAGCTGTGTAGACTACTAACGCAACAAGTTCATCAATTCATTCATGGAAGGATCCCCAGCAGATCTGTTATTGGGTTGAGAGTTCCTCTTTAGTGGCCTCTCCTGAAACATAACAGTCATATATAAAAAAATGGATTGCTCCAAGCAGTTTATAATTATGCATCAGGAGAGCGTTGCCACTAAGACAATATCCTCATCCCCAGTTTAATTGGATCCACCCTGAGTGAATGATCATAATCTAAAAAAAATGTCAGCAACAGAAGCAACAATAATAGTAACAACAATAATAGCAGCGCACAATATATAAAAGATGAACAGTGAAATAAAGCAGCTACAATACAATAACCAACAGGAATCCAACTAGTACAACTGAAAATCCAACTAAAAAGAAATCATCCAAATACACACCAAAAATGGCTGTCATAGCAGCCTCTGCCTACTACAAACTATCACAACATAATATACCTACACAAGGTAAACAACTACAGAACTCCTAGAAGTCAACTCTGAGCTCTGTATCTCTCTGCTGCAAACCTGGTCTAACCACTACTACTGCCACCGATGGAACTTAGCTCAAACAGTAGCCAGTTCACTAGGTCCTGATACTGCAAAGCCCTGAACTCTGAGCTAATGAAATGGTCAATGGATCTAGCCCTCTCAACAGCCATCTGGGTCAATGATCGCACACGGGCCTGCACCTCAGGGGAAGGGGCAGAAATGCCCTGGAAGGGTGCAATGGGTACCTGATCAAGCTGAGCAGCCAATCCCCGACTCTGATCTCTGATAAAGGATGTATTCACCGCTCGGTGAACATGATAAGGGATCAGTGAAGAAGTACCACTAGGGGCCATAGGAGGTAAGGGAGGTCTCGTCAAGGAAGAACTGGGACCACAGCCGGGAGGGAAATCCCTAAGGGCAGACACAGACCTACGTACCCAACGGGGATGAGTACCAGGTCCAGAGATTTCTCTCGGCAGAAAGGAAGGAACTGGTGGAGGAGGCATAGGGGTCTCCTTAGCAACAACATCCAGGGTCCACTCAGAATCTGAGCTATCTGGGTCAGAGGGATTCTCCCGAGATCGAAAACTCAAAATCGCAATAGGCCACTGTCAATATCAAAAATATACAGGGAAGACACAACCAGGTTAAGGAAATTCTATCAAAACATTTAATAGATGCCAGGGTAACGCCGTCGGAACCCTCGGCTGACTCTAAAGGTTTGCTCTTATATGAGTTGCTGAATCACACCTAAAGACTCACTTTATCACCTATTTGACACAATCCCTAACCTGGATCAGTGACTTGAACCTGTAGCTCTGATACCAACTGTGACTGCCTCAACCCCGGGGACAAGACTTGACGTCACCAAACACAACTACCAAAATATAAACAACAAGACTATTATTAAAATATGCTAACTTGACCCCAAACCAAGATCCGATCCAGGTTCAAGTATGATTCAGGTTCACATTATTATAAATAATTTATTCAACATCTAACATACTCTAACTTTAATAGTACATAATAGTTTGCAAGGGTGAGCATAATCGCTCAGCAGTACCAATATATGAATAACGGAATAAAAATAGTAATGTAATAATAATAGGAACAGAGCTGTAATCATGTCATCAACATTATATAATGAAAATTGGAGATAACTGGATATCACTAACTAGCATGCTTTATCAAAATAACATGGTAGTGTACTGTGTAAGTACTAGATTTCAATTTTAGCATGCTATTCACATTTATAAAACCGCTATATCAACCACTTATACCCTTATGGGAATCACAAATCCAAATCAGATATGTAACGGATATGTGAAGACAGCTGATTAGGCTATCAACACCAGACGACTCTAACTACCATCCCATTTACCTGTTCCGGAACTCAGAGACTAGCTAGGTCTCTAACCTGCTGGACTAATTGGTTATATAATGCGCGCAACCAAATTAGCCTCTTACGCCACCTCAATAGGCCTAGTTTGGCCCCTATTATCCCATATCTGATCGTTTTATCCAGTTTTTAAAACACTTGTACCTATCTCATTATCAAAATCATTTATTTTACCAGCACACATATAAAATCCAGTTTGTAAATCATTTCATTCGAGATAGGTACCTTTCGAAGTTACTTTTCCCCAAAATAAGTTGAAAACAGTGATTTATAACTACAGGGATACGTAACTTAAAACATTTTTGTTCCATTACGAGAATAAAACATTTAGCTATTCATACGTACTGAACTATAAAAGAATGGTCAGGGGTACTTGCCTTGCAACGCTTTACAAAACCCTAAGTAGCCTTCACGTTGATTTCGGTCCTGGGGAAACTCAACTGGGATCTACAAATACAGAATACCCTAATTAGTTATACCGACATGCTTGGTATCCTCAAATCCTAATAACCCAATCCGATAACCCGACTCGTATAGTTATTATACACATAATCACGTAATCCGAACACAAATAGGGGTAACACGTATAATATAAATACGTACGTTTACAAATACATTTTTAGAAAATTTTGGTAGCAACTCCTTTGTTTATAAGCCTACCCGTCGATTACAATCGATGTCAACAATCACAACAATCCATAACATCAAGCTTACCATTCGCATATCACTTATACCACAACACAATTCGTCTTTAATTATTTAAGTCCGAAAATACTTTACGTAAATCATTTTATTTATTTATAAAATTTAGGACTCAGAACAACGTCATCACCATCCATCGTCCGCTCGTAACGAGTCATCGCGGTACGGCGGCAAAATTCTCGGGGTACCCGATAATTCGGATTCCAACCAGAAATTTCATCGATTAATTATTGAAAATTTTCCCGTATAAATTCATTTTTATCACGAATATTACTCAAAATTTCCTGCAATACAGACATTACAATTAATAATTCTGCACAGTCCAAATCACAGCACATAAGCGGCCCAAACAGGCCCAACCAAAAACAACTGCATAAACAGGCCCAACAGTGGAGGCCCAATAACAGAGCCCAACTCCAAAGCCCAGTAACAAGAACACGAAACCAGTCCAAACCAAACACACATCCGCACAAATGCACAGCCACCACACGTGCCACCGCGCGCCACACACACACACAATCGAACACACACACACATATATGCACACGCAAATACACAGAGCACACACATATATACAAATATATATATATACATACCAACTGAACAACACAGAACCAAGCCAACCAGAAAACAGGGGCGGCTCACCGGAGAAATCACCGGAAAAATGAGGGGAAGAGGAATGAAGTCCAGGGAAGCAAAAACGGAAGGAAGAAGATAAGAGCCGAGGATGGAAACCAGAACAAAAACGAGAAACAAAGAGAGAACATGGAGAGAATTAAGAGAGAATCGAGAGAGTTCGAGAGGCACAACCGAGAACCAAAGGGAAACTGATGTCAAGGAGATAACAGGGCAGCCACATGTGTCCTGTTAAAACATGATACGTGTTGGTTTATTATTAACTCGTATTCCTGAATTCCCGGAAACCCGATTTTATATTCGGGCATTATATTTTTAACGAACCAAGTAATATTGAAAACACATCGAAATAAATCCCAACTAATCTAAAAAGATCAGAAATATTCCAAAATAATTAAAAACATAGTCTTCGAAATTTGAAAAACAATTCTTAAGGCGCACTTTATACCCTCTTTTTGACAAATAACGAAACGACGCGCGGGTGAAACGAATCCCGAAAATTTCCAAAATAATTTTAAAATTCTCAGAATAATACGAACTTAATAAAATATGAGTATCATGATTTTTGAAGATTTCCTGAATTAAATATAGATTTTAGAAATAAACACACTCAGAAAATCATTTAAAAATAAATAATTAGTGGAATATTGATTTCTCAATTTTATAAAGTCCTAAAATTAATTATTGAAATTATAAAATTATAAAACCAATTTTAGAAACAATCCAAGTATTTATGGAATTAAAACTATAATAAAATCACTTTTATAAGTGAAATAAAATCGTATAACTCAATAATAAATCACACAATCCAATCCCATATATCAACAAATCACAATTAAATAAATAACAATCAATAACTACTGTCAAAATCAATACACACATTTATTTAATTATTTAAACCTTTATTACACTTTGAAAATATTAAAAATAAAAGAATATACACGAGTCGTTATATCCAGATCCTGAGCTTCTTCTGATCATTGAGAATTCAATATGTAACAAGTGTTGTAGAAATATCCAAACTGGATGATGAACTCATTACAGGAGTTTGCCGCGCCAGGAACACCACTCACAACGATCAGTCGCAGTAGTGCAACACCACAATTTTCTACGTGTAGAGGAGAACAGTCAGATTTACTTGTCGACCGAACGCTGGACTCCTAAGGAATGGACCGTCTTAGTGGAACTTCCGGGCCATTTATGCCAATATAATAAGGTTGGGCCGATGCCACTCAACCACTTACGCCACTCCTAGTTCAGATGAAATCTATGACTCTGAAACGTAAAGCTCGTCCCCCCTTTCCCCAAGTAGAAACTTGTTAATAGGGCTCCACCAAGAAGTCATATCTAGTTGAAAAGGAAAACTCACCGATTTTCCCAGGCCATGCCTATTTATGGATTAAACTCATTCCAAAAATTTTACTTCCCGAGTGTTGGGTAAGTAATCAAAAACTCTTTTATCAAAACAGCAACCTCCTTGCGAATATAAAAACATATCACGGAGCCGGATCCCTCAGATATTTTTAGTGAGTATTCAAGTCCCCTTCGAAAGGATGATCTTAAATTTGAAAAGAAGTTTTAGGATCCACTCTAACCTTTAAAATCATTTTGAAGACTCAAATAAATTTTTGAAAGCGTTTGAAATAAGGATGATTTGATAGAATAAATCAATGCCAAGATAATCAAAGAATATCTGAATATTATGCTATAAATAATATTCAAATAACGAATAGCTTATATCAAAGCAAATGAAGTAAAAGTTTTGAAAATAACATTCTGAAAATATTTAAGGTAAGAATGATTGGTGAATAACGAAACATTATTCTTTAATAAAATAAATGATATTATTAAATAAAATAAGCGGAGTCATAAGTCCTCGAATGAATATTCAAACTAATATTCATAAATTAAATAGAAATAAAATAAGTTTCATAAGTAGAAACTCTATTCAAATAATTAAACTAGTCTTTGATCGTATTAGGAATCTTAAATGAATATTTTAAAAAAATAATGTTCACTTACAATATAAAACTATCTAATGAACATTATTCGGTTAATAGTTTTGAAAACTATTTATAAATATATAGTATACTCGGGAACATCGCCTCCCGGTTTAGAAAAATGTGCAACTGTGGGTCCCTTATACTAAGGGTATACGCAAGTACTGCTTATCTCTAGCATAGGTATTATGCAGTTTATAATCAATTGAATCAACAATGAGATATCAAGTTATGAAACAAGCATGTATATATATATATATATATCATATTGCATGCTCCAATATATCGCAAGATTTGCTAATAACAATCATGCACTTATTTCAAGATAATGCATATATATATTTACATCACAACAACAGTATAACGGGTAGAAAACTTGCCTGAGTGTTCCTGGGTAGACTTAAGCTTAGAGTGGGTCCGGTAACCTATAAACAACAACATAAGCCGGAATTAAACCACGGTCGCTTAAGAAACTAGACTTTATCCACTTAGACCCTAAACTTCGCTTTTGCGCTTAACGATTTACATAATTCGCTCGAGTACCCTCAGTTCCACCAGTTTTATAAAATTAACCGTTAAATGTTTTAAGGAGACTCTTTCGCGAGTACTTTACCAACTGCCTAATCCACCTTACATAATTGTTTTGTATTCCAATTAGTCTTTTAAAGGCCTTAAACAAGGTCTCAAAGTAAAGCAAGGGGTAAAGGTTCGTTCGTGAAATGCCGTTACTTAAAACAATCATTTCTCCTAAACCGTACATCGGATCTAAGTGAACCACATACCAAAACGAAGATTACGACACGATATAGCTAAAAATGGAAAAGTACAGTTTGGTCAGTGAGTTTTCTGATCCGAATACTAAGCACAAATAGTCTATATGCAAACGGGCGTTACGACGGCTATGTTTATGCGATTTCCAATTTTTACCAATCCAATCAATTCATTTCAACTACAATCCATTCAAAACTTCAAGATACAACCCTAGGCTACTGATATTAGCAAAAATGAGCTCAAGATCCTCAATCCAATTCAGTATTATACCATCTCCATAATCAACTAATCTACTTAACAATCAAAGTTCAATTCAAGCTTAATCATTCAAACAACTACTCATCCATTCAAAACTTCAAGATCCAACCCTACGCTACTGATCTTAGAAAAAATGAGCTCAAGATCCTGAATCCAATTCAATATTATACTATCTCCATAATCAATTATCTACTTAAGAATCAAAGTTCAATTCAAGCTTAATCATTCAAACCACTACTCATCCATCCAAACCATTCCAAAATTCAAGCAAACAAACTTAGTACTTAAAGGTCCAAAAGTTTTATACCTTGATTTGTGAGGGAAAAGTTTCTAAGAATCCTTAAAACCTTGATCAATCCTTATACAAGCTTGGATCTCATAACCAATCAAGAAAACACAAAGGTAGATTTTGAAGTTTCTAAAAGTCCGATTGAAAGAACTGTACAAATTACGGTCTTACCATGCTTATTTGGACGAGACTTGTGAACAAGAGTTATAGGCCATCTCAATACCTTTCCAAGGAGCTATAGAACACAATATTGGATTGAGAATTGAAGGATATATGGCAGTTTGAAGTTGCTGGTATTGTTTTGGCCGGGAGAAAGAGTGAAATGCTTCTTGTTTTTCCCATTGATTAATTGTGTGGTGATTTTAGGCTTTGGTTAAGTTAACCTTGTCTTAATCAAGGTTACTTTCTATGGCCACAAATGATCCTTGCAAAATATCTCTTTAACCTTGTTTATACAATGCTTATGCCATTTTGCTTGCATCATCCTTACGCCAAATGTCCACTCCTTGTGGTGTGATGATGTCACTTGCTCTTATCCACTTGTCTAATCCCCTTGCTTCTTGTATAATATTGATTTTTGGTCGCATATTTATTTTACGGTTTGCTTAGCTCTCATCCTCGTTGTTCGTTTGAGGGATAATATCCGGGATCTTATTACTTGGGCTTCCCTAAACCTTTCTTAATATTTTATATATTCCATTAATGATCCTCTCTTATAATCCTTGAATTTAAATCCTTTTAATCATATTACCTTATACTCAATTCTTTCGGTATCTGGTGGATTTTTGGGAAAAATCAAAGTGTCCGGATTCGAATTCTGATGACATTTACATACACTCATTTACTTTTTGTAAATACTAATATGATCTCAGAATTTCCATAACAGTACTCCTATATAGTGTGGTCTGATAATTTTCCTTAATCAGCATAATCAGAAAAAATTACTATTCATCAAGGTTTCAAAAATTTCCAAAAATTGGGGTTATTACAATTTTGTGAGCATCAATTGCTCTTACATCTTCTATTTAATTCATGTAGAGATTGATATCTAAAAATTCCTTGATATAACAGATGTATAGAAGATCTCCCTTGTTGATAGTTGGTTGAGCTTTGGTTAAGGTTTTGGTTTTGAGTTTCACAGGCTTGACCTTCTTGATTGCTCTTGTCTTTGTCTTCTTTAGCTTGTTGAAGATTGGTAAATTAAGCTCAGGAAGAGGCAAACTATCCCAGTCTATAGGCTCATCATTGGGAACTATTGGCTTACCATGAAAGTTCATTGAAGAATTCACCTTAAATTCATCCTGCACTTCGGAGGGCTTGGATGTTTGAGTTGAATTTGTAGACTGTTTGGGAATGTAATCTTCCATCTTGTCATCATCAAAATCCAGCAATTTTTTGGGAAGGATCTTGTATCTGAACTTCCTTTTCTGTTGAGGTTCCTTGTGCATTTTCTGATCTTGATCTTCAGCTATCACAGGTTGTTTCTCAGAAATCTCAGTTGAAGTTTTCACAGCTTGAAGCTTGGCTACTGTAGCAGCTTGCTTCTTCTTTTGTTTAAGCTTTTTAGCATCTAAAGCAGCCTGCTTCTTTTCTTTCTTGATTATCTCTTATTCTTCTTTCTTAGCTTCTGCAAACTGAAGGTGTCCAACCACTACACATATTTGTTTCCCATTCCTATAGATTTTAACAATTCTTCTTTTTAGCACTGAGTCAGATGGATCTTTGAAGAATGCAATAGACCTTACCAACAACTTCTTTTCATGTGGCTTTGCAGTCTTAGACATAAGATCCAAGGGATTTTTTTTAGATGACTTTAAATAATTCCCTTTGGGATTCAAACACCAAGTTGGCTTTTGGAGACCTTATGCATGAAGGTTGGGCCTTTTCCAGATTACCTAGACTCATGTCATTCACATAAATTTGCTTGACTTGAGAGAAGTGATGAAAGGTCTTGTTTGGTTTCTCAATTGGATCAAATTTATTTGTGATTTCTTCATCAATCTTCATCCATTTGTCATCCAATTCCTTCTCAGCTGCTGCAACATTAAGCTTCTTGAAATTTTTCTTTGAATCCAACTTAGAAGCTGTTATCTGGATCAGTTCAATGCTGTCCAAGACTGGTGGCTTAGGATAATTAATTTCTGGAACAAGTACTTGACTAACTTGTATGTTTAGAACATTCTCCCCCCCCACTGATTAGCTCTCCTTAACTAACTGGGACAAGTGAATCTTTCTCCCCCTTTTTGTTAGCATCAAGTTGAGTGGAGGTAGAAGTTTGTGTAACCACTAACTTTTGAAGCAACTTGAGTTTGCTGGGCTTGATGTAAATGAATTGCAGTAATAGAAGCTTCCAATATTTTGATTCTTGTGTCCAAAGAGTCCACTTTGCTGGCAAGATTAGAGTTTTTCCTTAGTTGTCTATTAATATCAAGCAGGGTTTTGTTAGGAAGTTTAGCATCCAATCTCTCAGAGACATCCTTCTTGACTTGATCAATCTCTGTTTTAATTGCAATGACATCCAGATTGTGTTGAAGAGATTGAATTTGGTGTAATTGAATTGATTTGAGATGTGCTTGAAGTAGCTTCTTGGTGTTGGTATTGGTTGTAGCTTGAAGAGCTGTCGGAGTTTGTTGAATGATATGAAAGAGAGTAGTCTTGAAATGTTGCTAATCACATTCTTTAGAAAACACCCAAGATGGAGTGTTTGATCTGGAGATAGGGTCTGCTTCTCCCCCTATGTGCATAGACTCTTCCTCATCATCATCTGCATCCTCAAATATGTCTTCAGAACCACCAGTCCCATAATCAACATCATCACCAGCTGTGGGAGGTATGGCTGAGATGGCATCCTTGGCTCTTTGAATAGAAGCAATAGTGTGTACCAAGTTGAGCATCCTTTCAACATCCTCATTGCCCTGTCTAGCTAGAGTTTGATAAGTTGAGACATGATGAGTAAATGTCTCAGCATCCAAGGAGATAGAATCTATGACAACTTGATATTCTTGTTGAAATAGTCTCTCCTTTTCTGCATCAATGACATTCCTTGACTCACTAGCAATGGCTTCCATCCTTATATCTCCTATACCTGAATTTCTCTCATTTTCTCTATTTTCTTGCATCAAGGGCTCCCTTTGGCTCACCACCCTCACCTTCACCTACTAAGGTGGAACTCCCCTCACTCACTTTTGCCAGGCTGGAAGAAATAGCCTGCATAATTTCTCTTTTTTCCTCTCCTTTAGCCTGAGAGCAACTCAGCCTCTCATTCTGTTCACTCCCTTTCCTCAATCCTATGAGTGATTGTAAAACTACTAACTCATCTACACTTGTAACAATTGTTGAAAAATCAGCTTGTGTCGTGAGTACCGACAGATGAGGAACATCCATCGGGGTAGTAGTTAGGATAGCCGACATATGACTGATGTTCGGAGTTGACACTATTGTGGACTCTATGCAAATTGATGATAATTTAGGCACAGAAGTCTTAACAGTCCCTGAAAGAATTGGCAGGTGAGCCAACAAATCATCCAGAAGATGATGCTCACTTGCACTTAATTCTGGCTTCTCCAACAGAGTTAAAGAAGGAGAATCAGGGATTGATGTGTGAATTATATTCACATCCAGAGAATTGGTGGGAGAGTTTTGTGTGTTTGGTGCTTCTTTTGTTAAAGATTTTGGCTGCAACTCCATATTTATTAGAGCCACATCAAACTGAATTTGAAAAGGTGCAGTGACTAAGTCTTTAGCGGTAGTTTGCACTGTGTGTGATCCATGTGCATCCCCAAGTTTTCTAGCTTTCTTCTTTCTTGTATAAGTTTGGGGTGAATCTGTGTCCCTAACCCTTTTGGCATGTGCTCCTAGTTGGGAGCTTGTTTCAATATTAGCATCCTTTTGAAAGGATAAAACTAGAGATGTGCTAATTTCCTTAATAAGCACCACGGTCTGTTGGGAAACTATGGTGTGGCTAGGTCTGGGTACACTCATCTCACCATCCTTATTCTTAGGGTTTCTTTTATATTCACCCTGTCCTTCACCAACCTTACCACCCTTCACACTCCCCCTTTGGTTTTGGTGGATTTAGAAACTGTCATCTTCTGAGAGATACTAGAGTGTGGTTTCTTTGATTTGGATCTTGAAACTTTGGATTTTGTGGCTTAGGTAGGCATCTGTTGGGTCATTGACACAGATGCCATAGCTACAGTCAATGGAAAAGAAATTTGAGAGGTTGAAGGAGTAGAGACAGAAGTATTTACCTCACTTACCTGAGGGCCCTCCATCATAGGCAAATAAATAAGGGGCACTTCCTTATGATGATCAGTCCTGTTTAAATATGCAATTACTCTTCTTTCTTGAACCCAACAATTCAGTTTGTTGGTTGGGTTCTCAATCACAAGATCCTCACAAATATGGTTAGCAATAATCATAAGGAATCTAGCATAATAAACATTCCTAGATCTCTTTTTAATCTCCCCTAACTTGTAGCCTAACTCAAACATGACAGCATCACTAAAATTATAGTAAGTATCATTAACCAGCAAGTACAGCATGTTAAGCATAGTAGTATTGACAGAATCAAAGTTGCTTATTTTACCAGAAAACACTTTGGTAACTACATCACACAGGAAACTCCAGTCTTTCCCAAGACCTAGCCTCCTAATCTCACTTAACTTAGTGGTGGGAAGTGCATAGCCAATAGTATTAAGCAAGTTACTAAATTAGCATCTGTGTGTGGTTTAGTAATAGTGTTATCAAGAATTTTAAAGCATGCTTGAATAGTGTCACCTTTAATGTAAAATTCCTTACCTTTAACGGTGAGAGTAATAGTTTTGTCAGTTTCGTGATAGACAGCAGTAGTCCACATCTCCTCCACAACTTCATAGTAGATTATGGGTGATTCCAGCATAGCATAACTAAGCTTGCATCCCTTCACAAAATCCATCATTTTGTGATAATCCTCAGAGGCTGGAATTTCTTTGTTCACAATAGCTACAAAATTGATTTTCTCATAAATGAATCCTGACTGAGACATGATCTTGACTATTGGAGCCATTGTTAAAGCAAGGAAATTTGCAGAGAGAAAGAGAATTTTGCTTTGAGGAAGAAGAGAGCGGTTAATTGCAATAGAGAAAGATAAAAGCTAAAATAAACTTGAAGTAAGGCTTTTATGCATTCTCATATTAAATGGGATAAAAATTAAAGGTAAAAATTAAAGACCCAATGAGAATTGTCCAAAATAGCCGTTTAAAAGTAAAATAAACTGTCAAAATTTTGTTAATTATCAGTCGTGATATACTTACAGACTGTAGGTATATCCGATGGATAATGTTCAGAACTTTAAAGGCTACGATGTAGACAATTCGACGGATGAGAATAAAGCAATTATCCGTCGGGTTTAAAATAATCCAGAAAAGTAATTTATTTTTACCAAGCTATTTTATTTCGACGGATGATCAAATTCGATGGATAAAGAACATCCGTGTGGATGTAAATTTTGACTTACCCAAAATTTCATCTAAAAGAGAAAAATCAATTAAGTTTCTGGCTGCATTACAACTTGCAAAATTATTAGAAATAATTTAAGAATAATTAGGAATACCTAACTCACTTACCAACCTAGTAAAGGTGGATTCATCAAGTGGCTTGGTAAAGATATCTACAAGCTGCTTCTCACTTGGAACAAAATGAAGTTCCACAGTACCATTCATCACATGTTCCCTAATGAAGTGGTACTTGATATCTATGTGCTTTGTTCTTAAATGCTGTACTGGATTGTCAGTGATGGTAATTGCACTTGTGTTATCACAGAAAATAGGAATTCTGTCCACTTGCAAACCATAGTCCACCAATTGGTTTTTCATCCATAGAATCTGTGCACAGCAACTGCCAGCAACAATATATCCAGCTTCAGCTGTAGAAGTAGAAACTGAATTTTGCTTTTTACTGAACCAAGATACTAGCTTATTTCCTAGAAATTGACAGGTTCCTGTAGTGCTTTTTCTATCAATCTTGCACCCTGCATAATCCGCATCTGAATAACCAGTTAGATCAAAACCAGAATCTCTAGGGTACAAAATTCCAAGTTTTGGTGTTTCCTTGAGATATCTGAAAATTCTCTTTGTAGCTATTAAATGAGATTCTATAGGATCAACCTGAAATCTAGCACAAACACAAGTAGAAAACATTATATCTAGCCTACTAGCTGTTAAGTACAAAAGTGAGCCAACCATGCCTCTATAGCTTGAAATATCCACAGACTTTTCAGTAGTGTTTAATTCAAGTTTAGTTGCAGTGGCCATGGGAGTTTTTGCAGATGTGCAATCTGTGAAGGCCTCAACCCCGGGGTCACTACTAGAAAAATGCCCTTGGACATCGGTTTATAACCGATGCCTTTTTTTTCAAACCGATGTCTTCGCATGTGTAGAGAAAGGTAGGGGTCTTTAACATCAGTTTTTAGCCGATGTTAAATATGTACATATACAGCGGTTTTTTTAGCAAACTGATGTATAATTACCCCTTTTTTGAATAAAATGTTAAAACTAGATTGTCAAAAATGGTATTTAGGAGTTTAAACAGCAATTTAAACATATAACAGGGAAGCACTTTTAACTGATAGACATCAGATTCCTAAACAAATCGATGTCTTAGTCCATATTTTACATAGGTTCATTTGTTAAACCGATGTTAGACATGTACTATAACATCAGTTTTGTTTGAAGAAGCAATGTGAAACTTCTATTTTAACATTAGTTTTCTTTCATTTTACTTTTATATACTTGTACAAAGCGGTGTGTTTTAACATTGTAGACATCATTTTCTTTGCAATAATTCGATTTGTTTTGTTGGTTTAGACATCATTTTTAGTTTGAGTAGGTTATGTGTTTTTAGTTGATTCACATCAGTTTTATAACAAGAACTGATGTTTGAGTTTTTATTTTAAAAAAAAATAAGCCTGTGCATCTGTGCATAAACCCAGAAAAAGCAAAAAAAAATACCAAATGAATATCCAACAAACAACCAAATTATATACTAAATTAACTTGTATGTCTACAACCAAAATCCAACCGCATTCTCCGACAACCAACATCTAACCATTCTGTCGTCCAACAAACAACCAACATCCATATCTACAACCAAAAACCAATCCACCCATCCATATTCATCTCCATATTCCAACTAAAATTTATACAACTTAATATACGTCTAAAATTTACCAACATAAGAGACCACTAAATTTTGTAAAAGCATATGGTTCCCTTACTAGTGGTTTTACTCAAGGCTCTAGAAAGATATGAGGTGTATTGGTATCAGCTGACCTTTTCTGGTTATTACATAGCTTGATGTTTGAACTAAGTTACTCTCTTCATCAAAGAAAGAATGGTGGATACCATCAATTTACAATCAATCGGTTTTGTTAGATATGCATCCATGCCAACTTCTAGGAACTTGGCTTCATCTGATGACATTTCATGGGCAGTCAGCGTGACTATAGGAATGTGCAAAGTGCTTCCTATTTCTGATCCTCTAATAGCTTTTGTTGCTTTATATCCATCCATCTTTGGCATCTGGTTTAAAATGGAGGTTGCATATATACAAGTTATACAATGTAACTGTTAGTCTAAAACAATGATCAAATGTGTATATACATATAGGCCTCATGACAATAAAATATATGCAAATTTTCAAGCTCACTGTGGAAAATGTTCTACACTTATAACCCACTTCATGTTGCATTACTAGATTATATCAAAATGTTGACATAACGGGACTGCTTCTCCAAAGGAAAAAGTAAATGTTGGCATATAGGTCAAGTTTTACTTGACAATCCATAAGGATTAAATCGTACACGGGGAAGTCAGATTCTTCTGTTTGATTACATGGTTTGTCATCTGCCTAGAAACATTCACCTTCATAACGTTCTGGCTTGGGTTGAAAGTGTAATGCATTAACTACCTACATACCATCTCCCACTGCTACAACTTTTGCACCCAGCTTTTCAAGCATTATGGTTGCAACTCTCTGGAGTACAGGTGTATCTTCTTCAAGAAGTATACGTAGACCTTCAAGAAAAGTTTGTTTATCCATGGTCTTTAAACCCGTACATCAGATGTCATTTTCAGCACCAGTTTGATCATTCTGATGTCTCCTCAACTCATATCTGTCTGAAAGAACATCTATCCACTCCACAAAACTTTAATTGGGAAGGAATCAGATTAAACTTAAATCATAACTCTCCAATAATTAGAGCATCCTTTCTATATTTGGAGTTGACCTGTTGCCCCACCCAGACAAAAATATCAGAGTGACAATCCAGGATGTAATTATCTTCATTCACCAAATCATCCTGGTCGAAGTTGTGAATCTCTGTCACCTGCATACATAGATAGATATATCGGTCAATATTTATAGTCAGATTGCATATGTTTCCAATATTACCTATAATACAGATAAAATAGTTTATAATTAAAATATAATCTTTTCTTTTCTGGTATTATCACCATTTTTTTCTTATCTTACTTTGCATATGGAAATAATTATCATAAGCTTTACACAAATTTTGCAATTCTCTTATAATCCATGTAGTTAAAAATATAGATGTTAACAAGAATGTCAATGTAAAAGGCAGGACCAAATAACACCTGAATAACAAAACGACCCCTGTTAATACAAAATCAACACATTTATCTTTATTGAGGATTAGGAACTAGCATGTATTAAATCAGACTCAGATACCATGATAATACTTGCATATCATTAACTTTGGTCTTTAACACATAATCATATGTTTTCATTCAATCCCTTTCTTTACTTTATGACTCAATTAAGGACAGAATCAATTCATTATTACAGTTCCCATAATGACATCTTGTATTTATTGCTAAAACCACCCTGAAAAAATAGAAAATATGGATTTGCGGTTAAGGAAACAAGCAAATACTAAGAAATAAACTCTGGTATAGTTTCCTTCGGCATCCATAGTCTTTCATACCTTAAAAACAAGAAAGGTCTAAAAAATTGAAAAGAACTGGAAAGATTCATTTCCTTCACATATGCGCGTCTAGAAGACCATATGAAAACTATTGAAATAAATTACTAATGACCTACACATAAAACTCATTAATGACTTCCACACAAGAAAATATGTAACAAAAACAAAGATTACCTGGACAGGAAAAAACTTTAGTGACTCAACCATCTGGCTTGCTTGTGAAGTTGCTGAATTTCTATCTTCCTGTAGTGTCAGCAAATTTAACAAGGCATATAGGTATACTTGTAGATTATATGATATTCAAATTGACAAAAAAGAAAAAGAAAAGAAAAAGAAATTCAACTTTTGTCTTCTTTTAATGTGTAAGAAGTTCAAATCAGCGTATTAACTACATTTACAAATCTTTCATGACAAGTTTTAATAAAAAGATTCAATAGATTACTTAGCAAAAAGAATTGATTATGTAGCCAAACATCAATCATTAATGCTAATTCCAGATTATTAATATATTAATGTATATATAAATATATTATATATACATATTAGGAGTACTTTTTATAGCAACACCTATTTAGTAGTTAGTCTTGGGGATAGGTCAGGACTTGGGAGAAAATGAGAGCTGCAAGTGCATAAAATCTTATAGGTGAACTATATATAATATAAAAATTTGTGATGGCTCACTTATATTCCAAAATAAAAACGGAATAATCAAGAATGAGGGAGAGCTAAAAATTGTTGGAAATTCTATTTACTACCAAGTCATTACAATGCGGTGTTACAGTATTGTAGCTTTTCTTTGCTGATAGCACTGATTTGTACATAAGTGTTTTGAATTTGGAGGTACACGAGCTGATGAGCATATTAGGTTACATATACTGTTTATTTAGTAAAAATGATCTGTCTTTCTCACTATTTATTATTGGGAGTATGAAACTTAAGCTACATTCTTTACTTTATTCTTTATGTTCTCTTTACTTTTTTCTTTTAACTGCTCTATCTTTTCCACTTGTTCGAGAATATAACAGTTTCTTGTTCTATTATATTTGGATTTTAGATAGATGCGTAATATCTATGTATAGTTCAATGCATAAACATCTATCACCTCGACGCTTTGATTTCCAAACCATGTCCCTACAAGGTACTCCTCTCCCGATTCCCCTGGATATGTGTACTGAAAGATATAGCAGTCTCCACTGTAAAATTTTGACAGATTAGAATCTGTAAGTGGAGTCTTCAAATCACCATCTACATGCCAAACCTGTTTAATAATAGTGTTAATGTAATTGGTAATGAACCACAAAGAAACTATCTCGATGCACCTTGTTAGAAAGGAAGGGGAAATTTAAACAAAAAATTACAAAAATGAGAAAGCAAGGATAAGTGCAAAAAGACAAAATGCAAGGATTGAAGTGTAATTCAAAGAAACAAAAGATACGACCGATAATATCTGAAAAAATGAGTCAAATGACTATACATTACATATAAATGTGTATAAAAGTTTAATTGCATTTACATGTCTGGTAGCATTAACGCGGTAACTTATTCTACTGCCTTTATTTCTACTCTAATGATTCATTTAGTAATCATTCAGTTTTAGCAGATTTACTATCTTTTTTGCCAATACCTGTAAGTTTCCTGTGTAGTCAATATAAGGTTGAGTATGAGCACTTTGACTCAAAATCTAATGAGTCACTAAATGATACATATAACATAGCAGCTTGCTTATAACACCTGTTCCCTTGAGTGAATTCTCTCTAAGCCCTTTACCAAACCTGTATAGCTTTCTCTAGCAATCTACTCCCCGAACCCTTGTTATCCAAGCTCAACAACTCAGCGACAACTATTACACCTTGAACAATACAAATTGAATAGAAAGATACAACTCAAACTATGAACTCAAATAGATAGTGTATATACTAGAGCTCAAACTAAAATAATATCAATGAATGCAAGTTGTATTTTCTCATATGATATGGTGCATGCTTCGTTGATCAGTCTCTTTGAAAAATAGTATACCCCTGTGCTATTATAGATTATGTTAACATTCGATTAAACCCACAACTATTGATCTTGACCAAGTCTCACAGAAAGTTTGTTTTATTTAAATTCGAAGGTTAAAGTAATCTAGTAACACATTTAAACTAAAGATAAGATAGATATAAAAAGAGTTTTAAAAACAACTTTCTTTAGTTTTGAATAATATCAATCTTGAAGTAAGTTGTTTTGGATAAAAAAATAATTAGAAACAGCTAACTAGAAAATAGGAAAATGATTTTGGAGAAAACATATGAATATCTGAGGAACTCTAATATAGATAAACACGTTAAATATATTATATAGTCCTTATAAAACTTATTTTTATTAAATCTCCTTGTAAACCACAAATCCGGTTTATCTTGATGAACCTGTCAGCTGTTAATGTAAGCTTGTTGTTAAGCCTTGTTAGCTTGCTGATGAACATAATATGATTACTGTAGAACAAGGTTAGTAATAGTTGTATAATTTACACACAGCTAACTAAGATAAGAATAAAATAAGCTGAAAGCTAGCTAATACTGTGATCATCGAAATCATAAGGGTATCAGAGACGCGTCCTCCTCAGCTTCCTCTAAACCAAGAGCAATCCTTTTATCTTTAACAAAATCAACTTCTTTTACCTTGAATTCATTAACCCATTTTTTGGTTTCCTCATCAAATATAGAGAAAGTGTATTTTGGATCATTTGTAATGAAACCATAACACCACTCCTTAAATCCAGCCTCCCTCACCAACTTCTTTTCTACCTTCCAGCCATGCAACCTATTGTCATTTAGAAAATCCAACTCTAGTTGCATGAAATAGTTCAAGGTAATCACTTGATCTATAGACTTCTCCATGGCTGCAACTTGCCGTTCAAGACGTGCCTTCTATGTGGATAAGTTAGGGATCTCAACATCTTTTTCCTTGATAAGAGATGTAATATGCTTTTCAAGAGATCTGATTTTATCTTGAAATTTGGTCTTCTCAGTTTCAGCGTTGGCAAGACGCATCCTCAATCTGGCAGCCATATTTGCATTTTATTTTGTGTGAAAATAAATTTCCGTTGCAGCCCTCATCATGACTTTTCTCTTTGATCCTCAGTCCTGAAACTCCAACCTTTCACCTCCTCTTCTGTGAAATAACCAGTAGAGGACACACTCAAATGCCTGTGAACCAGTGCATGTTCATCAGGAGTGGTCTTTTGTCGGTTTAAGGGTGCACCCTCTTTGTCTGGAATGTCCACCAAGTTGGTGTCAATAATATTTGAAGAAGGAGGAGGACGGATAATGACAACAGTGGATCTTTAGTTTTTTGGTCATTTTTTATCCCACATGTTTTGTTATGCCTGCCTTTGGCTTCTTGTTGGCACCAATAGCGAAGCCCTTAGGAAGAGAAGTCATTTCTGCAAGGAAAGAATTAAAAAAGTCAGAACAGGATACACCTTGAAAGGAAGACGCGTTCAATATATAGAAGCAAATAATTTTATAATATGAAACAAATACAAGTCAAATCACAAAATGATAACGCGTCTTCCAAGGAGAACGCGTCCAATATATGACAAAAAAGTGATGCATTAAGTGTAGGTTAAACAATTAAGCAGCAAAGGTACGTAAAGTGACAAGATGCGTCCAAGGTGAAAGACGCGCCAAGTATGTGCAATATAAGCAGCAAAAGTAAACACGGGTACATTTGTGCAAGTTGAAATAAACTAGGACGCATCCTAAAGGAAGACACGTCCACACCTCACTAATGTTACCTTCTTCCAAGTCAACCTTCTTTTTTATATCAATTTGAACTAACTCTTCAATGTTAACTCCTTTAGCCATCTCAGAGGTAGTTGGAACGGGCTTCCCATTTATGAACTAGCGGTGCTTGCAAAGGGAACCTACTGGCTCAGATAGAGCACCAACCCTTTTTAAGTTGGCCTCTGTAATCATCTCATTGAGATTAAAATTCTTCTCGGCTAATTTTAGAACCTTTTCAGCCCTTTTCTTTCTCTTCCCTGACTGTTAGTCCCAAAGTATCATAGAAGAGGGGGTTGAATATGATACCTACAATCCTTTTCAATTCGTTTCAAGTTCTTCATTAATCATACGGAATCAAAATAGACACAAAATAATTTGAGGAATATATTGTTTTATTAATATAAACCATGAGGTTGCTACACTCTAATTAAATAAACGATTGCTATAATAAATTCAACTGTGTAACAGTATGTTTATAAGCTTAATGAATAGAGCCTTCAATGGAGCTTCGTAAGATATAGTTGCTTGCTGAGGAAGATAACTGAATGAAGTAAATTCATTATGTTGTTTGTGTAGACTTAAATTCCATTTGTAAACATGGCTATTTCTTAGCCAAATGATTAAATTGAAATTGCTTCAGTAATACATTGAACAACCAATTAGCTAGTTACGCCAAGAGTGAAATGAATTCACTTGCGCCAAGAGGGAAAAATCAGTTTGACTTGATACTTGATTTTCACTTGCGCCATGGGTGGATCAACTTCATGCCTTAGCATTTTTTCAGTATTTGCGCCAAGGGGGAGTTTGCTGTGCCTTAGGAAAATTCCATTTCAGCTGCGCCTAGAGTAACACTTGCGCCAAGTGGGGGAATATAATTTCTTGCCTTGGTATCTTTTGTTACTTGCGCCAACAAGGATTTTTATGCCTTGAAATTATTCTTGACTTACGCCATGAGGGAAAGATATTCATCACTTAGAATATTTTCTTGATTCTTCAATAACATCTCGATTTTTTACCTATTCTAATGTACTCTTGTCTATATTAGCTTGATTTTTTCTGAATGATTTAAGCTGATCCTTTCCAAATGTGTTGATGCCTAGTGCACTAGTCTGGTTCACAAACGACTAGAACTTAATTGGATTTACTCAACCTCTTTACAATTCTGAGCTAATAAAGCCTGTTGGTCAATCATTGCTTCAATCATTGAAACCCTTGATCTTTAATACTTCAAATAAATACATTTCCTTGACACTGGAAGTCCTTTGATATTTTATTCTTCATGGAGGCTTGAACATATTAATAAACTTCTTCGCATGAACTAATTATGGACTTAGTGCATTAATTCCATATTTTGATTCTTTGTATTTATCCAGTGCTTCAAATTTAATATTAATTATTTGTTTCTGTTTCATGTTGAGTTATATATCCTCGGTTACAGATTATGTTAAATTATGCTTTACACTAACAGTTACTTTTGAGTCCTCTTGTCTAAGAGGATCAGGTGTAAAAGTCATTTAAATAAAAAAGAGGTAAAATATAAAGAAGTGGAGCAGGATGTGTCCTGAACCTACAACGCGTCATATCTTTACTTACTTCGTTCTAGGTTGAAGCGAACTCGAGCCCTCTTCACATTATACAGATAAAAAAATGGTTCATTCCAATCCCTTTAATGGATGATTTTGCCCTCATTAAATCCTTTGTTGTTGAGCCACTTGTTAACAACAAATAAATAATACCAAGGGATGAACTTTTTGATACTAAAGAAGAAACTGAAATATTTCTTTGAGGGCGCACCTAACTTAAAATCATGGTACATCATGAAAATAGCCCACACAAGCTTTTAAGAATTTGGAGAAAGATGAATTGAGGCAACATCATACCACTTCAAGATTTTCTTGATGTATGGTCGCAAGGGTGCGCCCACACCCAGATAAAGCAACTTTGGACTTAAAACCATCCTGGGGACTCTAAGATTTTAATGTTGAAAATATGGATCCTCATTTTATGAATGGGATGCACCAAGATACCCTCATTGTCATAATATATCATACTCTACCCGATTACCAAATCTGTGGCGGTGGAGTCGAGACCAACATGCGCGAGTTTTCCTTCTTTCTTCCTCCAAACATTCTTCTCTGTTCCGGAAGACTCTCAAGTTCCTTCCAATAAAAGTCTAACTCAATAACTAAGGGGTCTCAGTGCTCGATTGGGGAATCAGATTTCTGTGGGGAGTAAAGATATGTCCCTGAAGCTCTCTTCTCAAACTCACAATCACTATGAGGAGAGGGCGTGTCCTGACGTGGAGATGCGTCCTCCTTAACAGCCACATCTTCATCATCTAGGAGGGGTGAATTTAGTGACTCAGGATTAGATTCAACAACTCGAGGTTGTGTTTTATGGGAATTAGAAGGGACAATCTCATCATCAGTCCAATCTTCTATGGCTGATATTCTTCCAGCTTTAGGAGACCTTTTGTGTTTTAGCTTCTTTTTCTCCATTCTTGAAATCAGAGGAACATCATCAATTGGATCATGGCTGGAGGATGACATAGTGAAGCCTTTAAATTTAATTTCTTCAAAAACAAGAGCCTCAACCTCGGGAAAAGAATTAGTCATGTGGGAATCAGGCAACTCTGGGATATATGAGATAAAGACGGGAAATCAAACCCAAGTCGTTTGTTGAAAGATTTAAAAGGGTAGAATGAAGAAGGGGAAGAAGCGCCCTCGCCTTCCAGCTAAAACAAGAAAATAAAATGCTAAGGGCGCGTCCATGATTTAAAGAAAAAAGATAAAAAAAGGAAATGGAGGACGCGTAGAAGAAAGGCACGATAAGACTTATAAAAGAAAAGATGGAAAGCGTTCAAGTAAGGACGCGTCCTACTTATCCATTATACGTGATCTAAGACTAAAACGAAGCCTAAATAAGAACTCTATGCAGTTAATGAAGAAATTAATTAATGGGTGAAGCAAACATATACTAGGATGCGCCCTGCGTATTAGACGCGTCCATAATATCCACGTTGTCATCATTATTACAGGGGAATACAAATTGACTATCATCAGTTTGGGGAAATTATTTAAACCTTAAGAACATGTAATCATAAAATCATAAAAGTAAAATATGGCAGTTTTTCCAGATGTATACATATATACATAAGGAGACATGAAGAATAGTCAAATACAAGTTAAGAATAAGAATAGTTTTAACATATTGTGGGAAATCCGTATGGAGAAATCATGAAATAAAATGAGATTTACATAACTTTGAAACTGGAGAGTCAATTGGACTGGACAAAAATGAAGAATGGACACAAAGATAATCGGAATCCAAGTTTTTGAATTTCGAACGGCGGCAGCGACAGTTGTAGAGAGAGAAGAGTAAAAATAGGGTTTACTTTACCGAGGGGTATTTATAGGCGGTAAAAGAGGAAGTGTGTGACAGTTATAAAAGGAAGGGCACGTGTCAGAAGTTAGGGACGTGCTTGCATGCAAAGACGCGTCCTAGAGTTATGAGAGATTAATGAAGATAAAGACGCACCCTATCTACGAAGATGCGCCCTCATGACAATTAAAAATGATGCAAATTTTTGCTGGCATTTTCTCTATTAAAATACCAATTTTGTTTTCAACTTTATATGGAATTAGGGGGTAGGTTTTATAGCCAAAATTTGGCATTGGATCATTTTGGGTCAATAACAGGCTAGTTAGAGTTAAATTGGGGAAAACGGGGAGAATTAGGTCTACAAGCTGCAATGCACAAGGGGTGGGTGCGTCATGCATCTAGGGCGTGCCCTTATAAAATGGAACGTAGAACTTGATTTACATGCAAGTGAATTTACAATGCAAGTAGTAAGTATGACAACGCGTCGTGGCCTAATGAAATGCATGGATTCAGCTTCATTTGAGTAGTTGGGCTAATCCTCACCAAGGACAACGTCAAAGAGGGGGGGTCCGTGAAAAGCTTGAAGGCCTTCAGGGATATGCCTGGTGATTGAAGGCCTCCACTTGTATTCAACGGGTGTCCTTGTTGGGGATGCGAGGTTAATATTGGTGTGTGCTTTGGGAGTCCTATTTTTGCATTCAACGAGTGTCCGTATTGGAGAACTTTGGGGGCGTCCTACACTTTGCACCCAAGATCTTGGGATCACCTATCCTTCTGTCTAGTGGGTTATCCTCATTCGAGGGACAGGGATGCTTCCAGCATTTGGAGTGAACCGTGCCTATACCTGCATTCGTAAATCAACAGAGATAGCTGTAGCAGATTGTTTTCCTTGTGTAGGGAGATGCACTACCCGTGAAGTCTTAAGATTACAAATGAGTCTTTGGCCTTCGCAGTTCGGCCTCATAGTTGGACATTCCTAAAGCTAGCGAAAGATGGATTCTGGAAGGACTTCGACCAGGCCTTGGAATAAGAAGTCTAAGCTCATTAGATTTCGTGTTCCCTAAAATTATGTCAGGTTTGATCCCTATATAAAGGGTACGTAGGCACATTGAAAGGGGTTGAAAGTTGAGAGCTAAAAAGGGGCAACCACTAACCCTAATCCATCTTAGCCACCAAACAAAACATAAAAACCACACACATCTTGATTTTCAGTACGAACAACCATCGTAGATCTTGTTTCCAACGTAGAACCTCAAATTTTGTAGTTATCGGATTCCTTCATCAATACGAGAGTAGGCCTACAATATTAAGCCATATAGACACATAATTGATCATACATAGAATGGTCCTTTTAATTTTAATAATTACATAAAAATATAGACTGGACATGCTTCTGCGAGGAAAAAGAAATGTTATTAGTTGGATGAAATCTTATTAAACATTTTAAGTGGAAAGCAGCCGTCATAAAATATCTTCTTCTCTTCCTCAGACACAGTCTCTTCCTTAAAATAATCAGTTGGATCATCTTTGGCATTCCCCTTGTTTGTTGGGTGTTCAATCATGTTCATTTTGTGCTCGTAAAGCTTTTTCATCACCATACACTTCACACACACCTTGATTCATTATTTGTAGATACTATTACGTACTCCCCCGTCCATTGGGATCTATACATTTGACTTGAGCAACGAAATTAAGAAAAAGTGAAATGTGATTAAAAAAAGTAAATGATGAGATTAAGCAAGATATAAGGTATACAATTTGTGAACACAATCTGCGATTAATACATATAATATAAGTGTGTGTGTGTGTGTGAATAACATAAACCAACAAAAAGGATATGAAGAAGAAGTTCTTGAGTCCAGTCATATAACTGTCTCCTTAAAGCTATTACAGCCCTCACCATATGTGCGAGTCGTTAGCCTCTTAGGATAAAATGAGAAGTCGGTGATGTTACGCGAACAGCACCTACGGCGAACTAGAACAGAGAAAGAAGTTATTACCGAAACAGAGAAAGTAGGGTTTGTGTTTAGGAGGTGGCTGTTTGGTGTATTTCGAATGGATTAATAACCCTAATCCTAATATGTTATTATATAGGCACGAGAAAACGTGTGCGCTACTCCATGCATAATTAATTAAACCGCATTAATTAAATCAGTAGGTTAATAAAGCAAATCCGTAATTGAATCTGAATGTTATCATATCAGATCAATTATAATAATTCGTAGTCAAAATTAATTAAACTTTTAAAATCCCAAGCCCAGTGGAAAATAAATTTAGCAAAACTAGTATGTAATTATGCAGACCAATTTTCTTCTATATTTGTATCCGCACGTCGCACACGCGGGCAAGCTCGAAGGCTTCGCAAGCCTCGGATTTTCCCTCGAAAGCCCAAGATTTGCACCCCCTACACGTGCACGTAGGTGTTGGAGCAATACATAAGTAACACATTTGAACACTACATAAGTGTTTTGCTATATAAAGTTATGTATGCCCCTTTACAAAATCATTGTGGGACTTTATATTCTTCCACAAATTTCTACTACTAAGAGGCTAACTTTGGATGATCATATCGCATTCATCTCTTAGTCATTTTGAGTGATTCAAAGTGCCTCGGAAAGCTCTCTCAGAGGAGAACACGTTCCAAGTGTCACTCGTTGCGCGTATACAACATTCGTCCACTCAAATCCCCCATATGGATGAGATTGACATTTTAGTAGCACACACCAGAATGACATACACGGAGTTTAACTTGGTGATAGTTTCTTCGATCAGATATAGCATACGATAGGTAGAGAATGCTCCTTGAACTTTCGCTCGAATAAGCATACCGACTTTACTGGTAGACAGTAGACGTGCTTGTCCTTGAATTCTTCGACCGTTTGTGTAGACAATGATATCCTTATCACTATATCTTTTCTGACTCATTCAATTCTCATGAGTATGTCCATTTTGGCCTTGGAACATCGTCTTGGTTCTGCAGGAGTTTCTAAAGAACTGTGCCTCGTAATTCTCCTTTAAAGAGGCCCCACTTCTCTCCCACATAGGAGATCTTTATCTTATAGAGTAACCCGCATTTACTCAACTGAATTCCATGTGTTCACTAATGAACTCAATGTACTCGCCAAAAGATCATTAAAAGCTCAAAAGCTTAACCTCGTACCATACGGGTCTCACTGTTTCCCCATCATAGGAACAGGTCAGGGGTTTCCCCACAGTGATTTGGTCATCATGATTTAGTTGGCCCATTGAACCAAGTTCTTGGGATCTCCGGTCAACATTGGTTGGGTGTCCACCATGACGCCGTTAAGCAACAGGTTTAAGGCCCATCCTTCTCGATGATTTCTCAACCACTACTCTTTATAACCCTTTGGTTATAGATCTGTGATAATATCCTTTGATGGTATATAGTCAATAGTGATAATTTCGGTTGAGATCAATTATCTAATGGAACTATGTCGTCATCGTATATGATGAGACTTTCCATTATACACCGTGCTATGTGCTCTACTAATAGCAGATTGACTGTCACAATATATCCCTATTGCAGTCACAGGCTTTGTCCATCTTGGAATATCCTCTAAAAATTAGCGTAGATATTCAGCCTCTTCAGCATATTTATCTAGTTCCACGAACTCAGCTTCTATCGTGGAATGAGTTCTCACAATTTGCTTTGAGGATTTCCATGAAATTGTCGCGCCAGCTAGTGTAAACACATAGCCAGTCGTATATTTTAGAGCCTTCTTACTAGATATCCAGTTCACGTCAATATCTCCCTCTAATATTGCTGGATATCTGCCATAGTGCAGTCCATAGTCTCGAGTTCCTCTCAAGTACCTCAATACCCTTATGATCGCTTTCAGTGATCAGCTCCCGGATTACTCGTAAACTTACTCAAATTGCTGATTGAGTATGCAATGTCTGGTCTTGTACAACTCATTAGGTACATCAGACTCCCAATTATACTAGAGTATTCCAATTGGGAAACCGCCATAACTTTGTTCTTGTATAGATGTAAAGTCATATCCACAGGTGTCCTAGCTTTCTCAAAGTCATCCTTAAGAAACTTCTCAAGAATCTTGTCAACATAATGAGGTTGACTCAATGCGAGACTTTCTGATGTTCGAGAAATTTGGATTCCTAGAATCACATTTTCTAGTCCCATGTCTTTCATGTCAAATCTTATCTTTAACATGTCTTTTGTAGAATATTTGATAACTTTATCATTGCTTCCGGCAATAAGTAGATCGTCTACATGAAGGGTTTCGAGCATATAAACACAACAGAAACAGTAATTAAAAACGTGAAAAATCAGAATTTTCGAAACCCACCGCAGGATCCATGCAAAAAATAGAGATGTGATCATCAGTCAACAATCACACCAGTCTTAATTCATTATTATTGTCCCTTAATAATAATACTCGACTAGGGAACTTTAGGAATATTGATACTATTCTCATCATCTCATTTCTAAGTCACGTACTTAAAGATATAGAATTGCAAATCATATTCCAAGAAAATTTATTAATCTAACATTTATATCATTAATAAGGTGATATCGCCTAAGGACATGCCTAAACAGTCTTCTTGGCGGTTTCAAAAGAATCAATATATTCGGCTTATATTATAGAATCATCAATGTTCTTGATGTGAACCATTCCAGCTAACATAACTTATATTTAGACAAACACAAACCAGACATAGACACATAATCATCCTTCTCTATCCAGAAATTAGGTCAATAAACTAGTATCAGTGTAACCCTTTACAACCAGTTCCCTATCTTCTCCATACACCAAAAATAAATCTCCAGTCCTCTTTAAGTACTTAAGAATATTCTTGAAAATTATCCTGTGACCCTCACCTGGATTAGACTGGTATCTTCTCATCATGATCAAAGCATACGAAAAATCAGGATAAATATATATCATTGTACACTTTATAGATCCAATTACTAAAGCATATGGAGCTTTCTCAAACGGCCCTTATCATCTAATAATTTAGTGGCAATTATCTTTTGAGATCACTATCCCATGAGACATCAAAACATATCCTTTCTTTATCTCCTACATCCTAAAATGATGCAATATATTATCAATGTATGTACTTCGACTAGGTCGATTAATCTTTTCAATCTATATCTATAGATCTCGATCCCTAATATATAGGTAGCATTGCCTAAGTCTTTCACCGAGAAACTATTTCTCAACCAAGTCTTAACAGCATGTAAAAGAGGTATGTCATTCCATATCTGTTATATGTTATCTACATATAATACTAGGAATGTAATATGGCTCCCACTAACCTTCTTGTAAACACATGTTTCATCTTCATTTTGAATAAAGCCAAACTTTTTAACCGTTTCATCAAAATGAATATTCATTCTCCTTGAGGCTTGCTTCAATCTATAAATAGATAGAAGCAACTTACAAACTATCTTAGCAAACCTTGGATCGAGAAAACCCTCAGGTTGTATCATATATACATCCTCTTCAAGGCTCCCATATAAGAAAGCAGTTTTGACATCCATTTGCCAAATCTCATAGTCAAATTAAGCAATTATTGCTAACCAAATCCTGATGGACTTGACCATAGTAACCGGTGAAAAAGTCTCATCATAGTCTATACCATGAATTTGTTTGAAACTTTTTGCCACTAGTCGCGTCTTATAGGTGTAATATCTAGGATATATCGTGTAATTATTTTTGCTAATAAATAAATATTCTGCATTTATTCTGTGATTATTCTATGAATTATTTGTTAAGTGGTATATGTGTTTGGATATATTAATATGATATAATTTGAGTATTATAATTTTTATATGTCCAAAATAAAGTGTAGATAATTTTCATATTTTCTATTAATTTTTATGTTGTTTTATGATTTTATAAAAGATTTATGGATTTAATAAATTATTTATCCGAGTATTTATAAACTATTTTGTATAATCGGGAACAACCGATTTCACCCGTTGTTGTGTTTTTACAACCCGAAACTCTTCCAAGAACTCATTTCTTACCTAATTGCAATATTCCGAGCATTTTTCATGTTTTGACTTTTTTAATCTGGCGTACGGTTTTCCCCTTGGTGGTCCAGGCGTAATAATTTTCGATACAATTTTGTTTCGGTAAATCGATAAAACCTGTATTTTCGAGAAACGGGATCTTTTTATTAAACTATTATAATTGTCATCTCGTAGTACGTGTAACCAAAATGCTGAGACCAAGACCACAGTACAAAATGTATAGATTTGGCTAATTATCCTAAAACCGGTACCGTTTTGGATCTGTTTTCTCAAATAAACGTAATATTTTATATCCGGTATGATCCAACGGGGTACCAATATTCCGTAAATATAAATAGCCCATACCGTATTTTATTTTGTACAGAAAATCATTTATAGTCAGTAAATTATATAATTTTCAGAGAAAAACAGTATATTCATATAAGTTCTTAAAAATCAAACCTAGATTTGAAGGCGTTAGCGATATCGGATTTTGGAGTTCAAGTAACCAAATCAAAGGTCTTGAAGAGTACTTTCAGAATCTGTGATCCATACACCTTTAGAATCAAAGGTTAATTGTCTATATTTTTATTTAATTTTGAATTATTTTGAATTAAATTATGATTTTTTGTTCGAGAGATTGTTTGTATAATTTGATGATTGCATGTTGTAGAGCTTTTCTTCCTGATGATTTTGATATATTATGTAACTGATTTAGAGTTCAATAACATGCTTAAATCGGTGTTTTAATTTCGAATTTCAAAATTAGGGTTTATAACCCGTATGAATGTTCTTAATTGAAATTTGGGGGGTTTTATTCTAGGGGTTATTAGATTGTTTGGTTGGTATGGATTTGTAGAGCTTGAAAAGAGGAATCGATTGGTAGTGGTCTCGTCAACAAACGATACCAGAATCGAGCTGGCCGGAGCAAGAAAGAACTCACCGTCCGACGAGTTTTCTTCAAGCTTTTCCGGCAAACTCAGGGGTTATTTGTCAATTTTAATTGCATGTATAGATTCCTGGTGATTTATAGTTTAATTATGGAGCTTGTAGATGTGTGACAATTCCGGGATCGAATTCTCCAGTGATCCCCATCATTTTCCGGCGAAAGTTTGGCAAAATTGCAAACAGGCCCCTGTTCTTTTAAAAACAATACAGTTTAGTCCATGAACTTTCCAGACTTTACAAATTTAGGATTCCTGTTTTAAAAAATTTTAAAAATCATATTTTCTATTTATTTTAGTTACAGAAATTCGTTTTTAATTAATAAAATTCTAAAAATTATTATTTTAATTCCAAAAAATATTTTTAATTCAAAAATAAATCTGGATTAATTAGTTAATTAATTTTAGTTGATACCTAATTAGTTAATTGATCAATTAACTTGAAAATAATTGATTAATTGATTTAATTAATTATTAATTATTTTTAATTAATTATTTAATTAGATTTAATTATTTATTTTGATTTAAAAATTCTGAAAAATAGATTCGAGCTTTAAAATATTATTTTAAATTGTTTTCAAGGCTCGATAATTATTATGAAACCTGTTCATTGTTTTAAAATAATGATTCAACGATCCGTTTTAATTCTGAAAATTGTTTAAAAATTCGTATTAAATATCCGAAAAATAATTTTAACAACAAATCTTCTTTGAAAAAGCATTGTCATCGAATATCTTACGTGTTATGTGTTATATGTGAATTGATTGATATGTTATATGTGTGTATGTGTATCGTTTGACTATTTTAATTGTAACTTTCAATCCGTAAATCATATTTGGGTGAAACGAAGGGTAGATAGAAGCTTATATCGAATATAATCAAGCGAGATAAGTATTGATAGATACTTGTGATATTTGAGCAGAAGAGGCAAGGCATAGGAAGGGAAAGCAAGTAGTCGGACAATAAGAGATAGTGATCAAAAGCAAGTAAGGTGTTAGCGAGTAAAGACAAGGCAAGTATTCTGAACCTTCTCAAGATATATTGCGAGTAATTGATAGTTTTATTTTATACTGGAATTGCTTTGAAGCACTGAACCCTAAACTTTGATCCCATTTATTGATCTTTGAGCTATAAGCCTTATTTTTTCCGAACCATTGATTATTAAATACCCAGATACGAATAACTGATATACGATACTACTCCACAAATACATATAAACTAAATACCAATTACTGAACCGAAATTGCTTAACACTTAAACCTTTATACCTTATACATTGAAAGACCAATCCTTATAACCACAAGACTTTGATGCTTTTTTATCCAATTCTTGTACCGGCTAGTAACCAATCCTTGGTTTTGCCATACTATTCCCTCGTGAAGATTGTAAATCATCTTATGCTTGAAACCCTATGTTGTTTATGATTCTGTTTATTTCTTTACATTATTTATTATGTTAGTTCTATAGAATTTAATTGTTTTATAAAATGTGGACCAGATTCGTGGTTAGACCAGATTGGTGGTTGTGTTAGACCAATGTGTGCTTTGGATCCAGTAATTAGAGCAGAGCTGTGTGCCTTGCTCGGGGTTAGTGCGTGACTGATCATCAGCCTAACCTTGGTTTTTAAAATGAAAACTTAATATCCAATTCTAAATCATGGATTATCCATAAACTTGATATCTTACATAATTTCACTTGATCGTTGTTTAATCTCGGTATTGTCAATGTGACTTGTTGAGCTAGTTAACTCATTTGTGCGATTCTTTTTATGTTCTTTTCCAGTTAAGAAGAAACCTGTTGGTAGCGAGGATCCCCAATCCAGTGTGCGAGCTAGGATTCTAGGTTAAGAGGAATAAGCTAGCTGAAGACTTTTATGATAGTTTAAGTTTGAAAACTTTGTAAGAATGTTTAATATTCAGTTGTAAGTTTGAATAGTTGGGTTTTGGACGTTTGTAATATAAGTGTGTGTGTGTGTGTGTGTGTGTGTGACTTATGTACATACTTTAACCTGTTGCGATCCGTGGATGTTGGTAAGTAGGGTCACTGCATATTATTATTATTATTATTATTATTATTATTATTATTATTATTATTATTATTATTATTATTATTATTATTATTATTATTATTATTATTATTATTATTATTATCTTAATTATTATTATAAGCAGGTTTATATATCAGGTATGTGTGTGTGGACACCAAACTTCTGACCCGGGTTTGGAGGGCGCCACAGGTTTGGTATCAGAGCCACGGTTTATAAGTCACTGACACAAGCCTAGATTGTCGAGAATGGGTAGAGGGTTAGGATTAGAAGTAAGGAATAGAAAGATAGAACGTCGTGAGGTTCAGTGCGATTGAATAATAGTTGTTATTATGACTTCCATTGTGGTTCAAGATTCTTATTTTGCGATGTGATTTCAGATAGCAGTGATGGAAGATTCCTTTATTCCAGTACTAACTAATCATTCCGAGCCTTCAGTCAGAGGACCGTCATCTGATCCACTTCCTATTATTCCACCGGTGTTGGGAATATTACCTCCTGTTGTGGTAGAGGTTGTACCACTGCGAGCTATTCCACCTCCTGGTATGAGGCCACCTATCCGAGGACCCCACCTGCTGACTCAGATTCTACTGGGCATTCAGTTACAGGATCACCATTTCAGTCTACTCCACATCATGTTCCTTATTTCCGGTATGAGGCTCTTCTTTTGGAGCGTGAGGCCCTGTTGGCATAGATTCGAGAGCTTCAGCATATAGTGAGGACTATAGATGTTGACAGAAGTGTGAGGGATCTTCGAGAGGAGATTCATATGACACGGAGGATTCTTGAGGCTAGACTACATGGAGCTATATGTGAGTATGCAGGCCCTGATGCTCTTATGGGATGGGCCAGAGAGGTGATGGAGGATCTCGAGAGACTTGGTGGACCAGAGTTTCCTTGGAGCTAGAGACAGAGATGCAGAGACAGAGATGCCGATCCAGAGTTGTTGTGGTCATTTATATTATGTACATTAGTGTGTAGTGTGTATCAGCAGAAATTTGGTTGTATTTATAAACTAGACTTGCTGAGTAGTGTGTAGGCCTGTTGTACCCCTTTTTTTACTTTTGAAGCATTTTCACGCTTGTACTACCAAAACATTGATCTATATATCAGTACCTTTTCTTTTCTAGCATTGTCATTTGTATTACTGCACCTACTTTATCTTACTTTATTTATTGCACCAGTTATAACTCTTGTGATACCATGTACCCTATCCCCTTAACTGTTTATATTCTGTAAAGAAGCATGCAATTTACTTAGTTCAACTATTAAAACTATTTTCAAAAAGAGATATTTTTGTTTTACAAAAAAACTTTTCATAAAAAGGATTTGATTTAAAGGCTAAATAAGTTGTTTGATTCTTTACAGAAATGCCTCCCAGAAGAAATACTCATTCTACCAACCAGAATGAAGAAACGAACAACAACAACCAAGAAAACAATAACCAGAATGCAAACCCAGGTCCCATAGACCCAACAGTAGCCCAGATTCTTCAAATCTTGGCTCAACAAACAGTTCACCTGACTCAACAGCAACAAAGACAGCCCAACCCCCAGGTAACTTTTAAGACTTTTCAGGAAGTGAATCCACCAGAATTCAAGGGTTCTTTAGATCCAATTGAAGCGAGTGTTTGGTTAAAAGAGATAGAGAAGTCATTTTCTTTGGTTAAGGTAAAGGAGGAATAGAAGGTTGAGTTTGTGAGTTATTATTTAAAGAATGAAGCCACCTACTGGTGGGAAACAGTGAAGACATTGGAAGGTATATATGCTATTACTTGGGAGACTCAGAGAGTAGGTTTTAGGAAAAAAATTCCCGAGTTTGTTCAGGATCAGATGGAATTGAAGTTTTTGGAGCTAAAGCAAGGGAATATATTGATAGCTGATTATGAAAGTAAGTTTGAGGAATTGTCAAGGTTTGCACCATCATATGTGGATACTGATAGGAAGAAAGACAAGAGATTTCAACAAGGTTTAAAGCCATGGATCAGAGGGAAGGTAGCCATATTTGAATCGGATACCTATGCAGAAGTTGTACAGAAGGCCATGATTGCAGAAACGGAAAGTGAGTTGTCACGAAAAGAAAAGGAAAGTAAGAAAAGAAAGTTTGAAGGAACTGAAGGTCAATCACAAGCAGGGAAGTTTCCAAATTTCAATCAGAAGAATGGCAAGTTTCAGTCAGGAAGAAATTTTAACTTCAAGAAGCAAAATGCAGGCGACGGAAGACAAGGAAACTGTCTAGCGACTGTGAACCAGCCAAATCAGCTAAGGCTAACTTTTCCAGATTGTCAGTTATGTGGAAAGAAGCATGGAGGAGTTTGTAATAAGTTGAATGTAGTTTGTTTCAAGTGTAATCAAAAAGGGCACTATTCAAGGGAGTGCCGTAACCAGCCAGCTAGAGAACCAATGAACAAGGAACAGCCTACCCGGAATCCAGTAGTTAAGGTTCCAGTAATTGGATTTACATGCTTTAAGTACGGAAAGCCAGGACATATAGCAAGGGATTGCAAGATACCCGCCCCAGTCAGCAATGCATTAAGAATAATGGGATCCACTCCAGTAGTGAATGAGACTCCAAGGGACAGAGTTTTTGACATGCCTGTGAAGGGCGCTATCCGGGATACTGATGTCGTGGCAGGTACACTTAATGTGAATTCTTTATATGCCAAAGTGTTAATAGAATCAGGAGCAACTCGATCGTTTATTTCTCAAGGTTTTGTTATAAAGTTAAATTGTCTGGTTGAGTGTTTAAATGAAATAATGATCGTGGAATTAGAAAATCAAGAACGTATATATGTTAATCAAGTTTGTGTGAACTGTAAGATTGAAATTTCTGGTAATAAGTTTTGTGTGGATTTGATACCATTTAAGTTAGGAGAGTTTGACGTTATTCTAGGAATGGATTGGTTATCTAAGCACGATACTCAGATAGACTGTCGTAATAAGAAGGTAATTGTAAAGATGCCAGACGAGAAAGTGGTAACATTTAAAGGCCAGAAGCAAGCGAAAAAGTTCTTAACGATAATTCAAGCTAAGAAGTTGCTACGGTAAGGATGGGAGCATTTCATTATATATATGATTGATAGAAGTCAGGAGCCAGCAAGACTTGAAGATATTCCATTAGTTAATGAGTTTCCAGATGTGTTTCTCGATGAGTTACCAGGACTTCCTCCAGATAGAGAAATTATATTTGCAATCGACTTAGCACCTGGAACAGAACCAGTATCCAAAGCCCCATACAGAATGGCGCCCGATGAAATGAAGGAGTTAGAAAAGCAATTACAGGAGTTGTTAGAGAAAGGAGTAATTAGACTCAGTGTATCCCCATAGGGTGCACCGATATCATTTATTAAGAAGAAAGACGGAAGTATGACATTATGCATCGACTACCGAGAACTCAACAAGCTTACAATCAAGATAAAGTATCCATTACCTCGAATTGATGATTTGTTTTACCAGTTGAAGGGAGCCAAGTATTTTTCCAAGATTGAATAGAGATCGGGATATCACCAATTGAAGATTAAGCCGGAAGATATACCCAAGACAACTTTCAGAACAAGGTACGGACATTATGAATTTTAGTGATGTATTTTGGATTAATTAATGCCCCAACAGCATTTATGGACTTGATGAACAGAATTTTCAAGGATTATTTGGACAAGTTTGTCATTGTGTTTATAGATGATATTCTAATTTACTCGAAGTCAGAAGAAGACCATGCAGAGCATTTGAGGATATCTTTGGAAATTTTAAGGAAGGAAAGGTTATATGCTAAATTTTCGAAGTGCGAATTTTGGCTACAGGAAGTTTAGTTCTTAGGGCACATAGTCAGTAATGAAGGGATCAAAGTGGACCCAGAAAAGATAGAAGCTATTAAAAATTGGGAAAGACCGAAAACACCAACAGAAGTGAGAAGTTTCTTGGGATTAGCGGGATATTATCGACGATTTGTTCAAGATTTCTCGAAGACTGCGACGCCTTTGACAAAGCTTACCTGGAAGAATGAAAAGTTTATATGGAACGACAAGTGTTAAGGAAGTTTTTAAGAATTGAAGCGGAGATTAATCACGAAACCTGTTTTGTCACTTTCAGATGATCAAGGAAATTTCGTAATCTATAGTGATGCTTCTCATAAGGGATTATGTTGTGTTTTGATGCAGCATGATAAGGTTATTTCATATGCATCGAGGCAACTGAAACCTCATGAGCAGAAGTATCCTATGCATGACTTGGAACTAGCGGCCATAATATTCTCTTTAAAGATTTGGAGACATTATCTATACGGAGAAAGATGCGAGATTTATACGGATCATAAAAGTTTGAAGTACATATTCATGCAAAAAGAGCTTAATATGAGACAGAGAACTTGGTTAAAGTTGATTAAGGACTACGACTGTACAATTAATTATCACCTAGGCAAAGCCAATGTTGTGGCAGACGCGTTAAGTCGAAAAGAGAAGTTGAATGTATTAACAGTACCGGAAGAGTTATACAAGGAATTTCAGAAATTGGAATTAGAAATTAGAATTTGCAAGCCTGATGAAGTGAAGATGTATAATATGACTTTCCAGCCAGAATTAATAAAGAAGATCAAGAAGTGTCAAGAGGAAATAATGGATCAGGACATCAATCTTTTGGTAGGTGAAGAGTTGTGTACACAAAAGGATGATCAAGTTATCCTTAGGCTTTCTTCTAGAATTTGGATTCCACCAGTAATAGGGTTAAAGAATAAAATTTTATAGGAAGCTTATAATTCAAGATATTCAATCCATCCGGGAAGTACCAAGATGTATAGAGATTTAAAGGAAAATTATTGGTGGCCAGATATGAAGAGCGAGATTACAGAATGGGTCAGTAAATGCTACACATGTTAGAGGGTCAAGGAAGAGCATCAGAGATCAATTGGATTATTGCAGCTATTAGAGATTCTAGAATGGAAGTGGGAGCACATTGCCATGGATTTTATAGTAGGATTACCAAGGGCAAAGGCAAATCACGGTGCCATTTGGATTATAGTGGATAGACTTACCAAATCAGCTCATTTTCTACCTATAAATGAAAAATTGTCACGAGACAAGTTGGTTCATATGTACCTGAAAGAGATAGTAGTTCATCATGGAGCTCTTGTATCGATCGTATCTGACCGAGATCCAAGATTTAATTCGGGATTTTGGAGAAGTTTTCCAGAATGTTTGGGAACCAGATTGATTATGAGTATAGCTTACCATTTACATACAGACATTCAAAGTGAAAGAACCATTCATACAATTGAAGACATGTTACGCGTTTGTGTAATTGATTTCAAAGGAAGTTGGGACGAGCATTTACCTTTGGTAGAATTTGCTTACAACAACAGTTACCATGCCAGTATCGGGATTCCACCCTATGAAGCTCTTTACGGATGTAATTGTCGATCGCTGGTATATTGGGATGAAGTAGGAGAATGCAAGATATTTGGACCTGAATTGGTGCAACAGATGAAGGAAGTTGTTAAAGTTATTCAGAAAAGGTTAATTATAACACAAGACTGTCAGAAAAAGTATGCAGATCAATCAAGAAAGGATATGGAATTTGAAAAATGAGATTTAGTATTACTGGAAGTGTCATCGTGGAAAGGATTGACAAGATTTGGGAAGAAAGGAAAGCTGAGTCCTGGATATGTCGGACCTTTTGAGATTTTGAAACGTGTTGGCAAGGTAGCCTACGAATTGGCATTACCCCCGTATATGAAGCACATTCACAATGATTTTCACGTATCAATGCTTAAGAAATATAATCCAGATTCCATGAATGTAATTGAGTACGAGCCGATAGAACTTCAGGAAGATTGGTCATCTATAGAGAGTCCGATAGAAATTCTAGAAGAAAGAGAGAAAGTGTTAAGGAATAAAGTTGTAAAGTTACTAAGAGTATTGTGGAGAAACCCAAAGGTAGAAGAATCAACCTGGGAGTTAGAAAGTGATATGAGCGAAAAGTACCCTTATTTGTTTTTTTAGGAGATTCTGAGGACAGAATCCTTTTAAGGTAGGAAGGATGTAATATATGTGATATGTCGTGTAATTATTTTTGCTAATAAATAAATATTTTGTATTTATTCAGTGATTATTCTATGAATTATTTGTTAAGTGGTATATGTGTTTGGATATTTAAATATGATATAATTTGAGTATTTTAATTTTTATGTGTCCAAAATAAAGTGTAGATAATTGTCATATTTTTCTATTAATTTTTATATTATTTTATGATTTTATGAAAGATTTATGGATTTAATAAATTATTTTTCCGAGTATTTATAAACTATTTTGTATAATCGGAAACCAACCGACTTCACCTGTTCCTATGTTTTTACAACCCAAAACTCTTCCGAAAACTCCTTTCTAACCTAATTGCAATATTCCGAGCATTTTTCATGTTTTGACTTTTTCGATCCGGCGTACGGTTTCCCCGTGCGGGTCCTGGCGTAATATTTTCGGTACAAAATTTGTTTCGGTAAATCGATAAAACCCGTATTTTTGAGAAACAGGATCTTTTTATTAAACTATTATAATTATCATCTCATAGTACGTGTAACCAAAACGCTGAGACCAAGACTGTAGTACAAAATGTATAGATTTGGATAATTATCCTAAAACCAGTACCGTTTTGGATTTGTTTTCTCAAATAAACGTAATATTTTATATCCGGTATAATCCAACGGGGTACCAATATTCCGTAAATATAAATAGCCCTTACATTATTTTGTACAGAAAATCATTTGTAGTCAGTAATTATATAATTTTCAGAGAAAAATAGTATATTCATATAACTTCTTAAGAATCAAATCTAGATTTGAAGGCGTTAGCGATATCGGATTTTGGAGTTCAAGTAATCAAATAAAAGGTCTTGAAGAGTACTTTCAGAATCTGTGATCCATACACATGCAGAATCAAAGGTTAATTTTCAATATTTTTTAAATTTCGAATTTTTTTGAATTAAATTATGAATTTGTGTTCGAGAGATTGTTTGTATAATTTGATGATAGCATGTTGTAGAGATTTTCTTCCTGATGATTTTGATATATTACATGACTGATTTGGATTTCAATAACATGCTTAAATCTGTGTTTTAATTTCGAATTTCAAAATTAGGGTTTATAACCCGTATGAATTTTCTTAATTGAAATTTTGGGGTTTTTGTTTTAGGAGTTATTAGATTGTTTGGTTGGTATGGATTTGTAGAGCTTGAAAAGAGGAATCGATTGGTGGTGGTCTCGTTCACAGACGATACCGGAATCGGGCTGGCCGAAGCAAGAAAGAACTCGCTGTCCGGTGGGTTTTCTTCAAGCTTTTTCGGCCAACTCAAGGGTTATCTGTCAATTTTGATCGCATGTATAGATTCCTGGTGATTTGTAGGTTAACTCTGGAGTTTGTAGAGGTGTGACGATTCTGGGATCGAATTCTCCGGTGATCCCCGTCATTTTCCGGCGAGGGTTTGGCAAAATTACAAACAGGCCCCTGTTCTTTTAAAAATAATACAGTTTAGTCCCTGAACTTTTCAGACTTTATAAATTTAGAATTCCCGTTTTAAAAACATTTAAAAATTATATTTTCTATTTATTTTATTTACAAAAATTCATTTTTAACTATTAAAAATTCTAAAAATATTATTTTAATTCCAAAAAATATTTTTAATTCAAAAATAAATCTGAATTAATTAGTTAATTAATTTTAGTCCATACTTAATTAGTTAATTGGTCAATTAATTCGAAAATTAATTGATTAATTAATTTAATTAATTATTAGTTAATTATAATTAATTATTTAATTAGATTTACTTATTTATTTTGATTTAAAAATTCTGAAAATAGTTGCGAGCTTTAAAATATTATTTTAAATTGTTTTGAAGACTTGATAATTATTATGAAATTATTTTAAAGCCAGATTTGGGAAATCGAACCCTGTTTATTTTTTTAAAAATGATTCAACAATACGTTTTAATTCCGAAATATGTTTAAAAATTCGTATTAAATATCCGAAAAATCATTTTAACATCAAATGTTCTTTGAAAAAGTATTTTCATTGAATATCTTATGTGTTAAGTGTTATATATGAACTGATTGATATGTTATATGTATATATGTGTATTGTTTGACTATTTTAATTGTAACTTTCAATCCGTAAATCGGATTTGGGTGAAACGAAGGGTAGATAGAAGCTTATATCGAATAGAATCAAGCGAGATAAGTATTGATAGATACTTGTGATATTTGCGCAGAAGAGGCAAGGTGTAATATCCCATATTTTCAGATATAATTTTTGTTATTCCCAGTGGACTAACAATGGGATTTACAGAAGGGGGGTTGAATGTAAATCTCAAAATTTTTTCAAGTTTTGAGCAGTTTCTAAGTTTAAGTGTTTGAGTGATCAAATGTGTGTGAATTGCTTGAAGCTGATGCAGACAGATATATATTCAAACACAAATGTAATGAGCACAAAGAACTTAAAAACTTTTCTGGTGGATTTGTTGTTCCACCAGAGATGTGTTATTTCAGAAAATCTGTGATTCAAAGAATTAAATCACAGCTGCTTCCTAGTACAAACTAGATGATTTTCTCTTTTGATATTTCTAAACAGCTCAGGAAAATTCATGTCTAATTACTAGCTGCTACTTGGTTTATATATCACCAAGTTTACAAGTGAAGACAAACTGTAAAATACAATTGAAAAGATTCTTTACATGTTTCTTCTTCATTTCTCTATCCAATGCAATCTAGGATAATCTGTAATCTTTGAATACTTCCTTGTTTGCATCAGAATGGAAATGCTGCATTTTCTTGATTCCTCCTAGAGGCTTCCACATTCCAGTATGTCTCTGTCAACCCATGTGCCTCTGTCAGCTTGTGAATTGTCACTATCAACTGCTAATGAACTAAGCATCCGTTGAAGCTTTCATCCGTTGATGCTTTATCCGTTGAGGCTTTATCCGTTGAAGCTTTGTCCGTTGATGCATTATGAGTTGAAGTCTTTATCCGTTGAAGCACTTATCCGTTGATGGATATTATCCGTTGAAGCATTAGAGACATCCGTTGAAGCTTTGTTTCTTATCCGTTGAAGGTCTTCAATATCCGTTGACACTTCTTCACTTATACAAAATTACAAGGCATGAAATATTTACAATTAGCCCTCCTATTTGTACATCCATTAGTAGTCAACATGACTGATTATTTCCTAACAACATCTAAGAATTACAGCTTGAAACCAGAGAGTGAAATGTGCTACAATACTAAACTTATTGCTAAGTAAAGCTACTCCTTCAACGGATAGCCAAGATGGTCTTATCCGTTGAGGCTACAAACACTAGATTTCTACTTAAGTGTTACACATATTCCTAACAATCTCCCCCTATTTATGTCTACTAGAACTGTAGGCATAAATTTGGGTTTAGCTTGATGATAACAAAACACTTAACAAATATATAAACTGTAATAAAGCAGAAATTCAAAAGTGCTACAAAAATGTATATGCTGAGATGGAATTGAAGAATTACATTATTTCCAAGGGTGCTCCTTTAGCCTAAGCTAATTAATTTCTTTTCCTTTGATCCCTGGTTTTCTTTCCTAGCTTCCTGTCATTCTCCTCTATTTGAAGTTGAAGTTGTCTGTAGAATTCAGCTTCATCTTCTTCATTGATATCTAACTTAGATTGCATATCCTTGAGAGTTTCATTACTGGCAATCTTTAGCTGATCTTCAATTCTAAAAAATCTTCTGACTCCTTTGTTGTCTCTGAACTCCATCAACCAATGAGGTGATTTGTGAATTGTAATTCCTCTTTCTTGAATGAGTAAAGTTCTAGGCAAAGCATTGGGCTCCCTCCAAGTTTTCCTTATGTTGGCAATCTTGTTGAGAATCTCAGTCTTGGCAGTCCTGGTAAAGCCAGAATCCCTTTGTATGGCTGAGTAGACTCTAATCAAGGTAGAGCAGCCTTCATTCAGAATTCTGTGAAGAGGCCATGTTCTTTCCCCAGCTCCTTTGTATTTGAACACTAGTCTTTCTGGTAGTTGTCTGTAGGCAGCTATTCCCCTTCCTTCCTCCAGCTCATCCAGATAGAGTTCAATGTCTGAAAATTCTTTTATATCACAGATGTGAACATAATCATCTTTAGAGGTTTGAGGTTTAGGCTTAGGCTTCTGTGTGAATTTGATTGAGGCTTTAGAGGGTGTTGATTTGATTCTTCTTTTCTGCTTCTTTGATGGTGGAGAAGAGGTTAGGAAGGTGGGCAATTTGATGGTGTCCCAATCAATTGGTTCCTCCTTGGGAATGATTGTTTCACCATGAATGTTCATGAAGGGCTCAGATACAATGGGTTCAGGAATAGAGGGTAGTGGTTTGGATATTGATTGGGTTTCTTCAGTATTATCTACCTTCTTTCTCTTTGCATTGACCTTCTTTCTTTTCCCTTTCTTCCATTCTTCCTTACTTCTTTCCTCCATCTCAGTACCAACCATGTCCCCCATAGCTTCATCTTCACCTTTGTCTTCAATTTCTTTCTGTTCTTCAGCCTGACTTGACTTTAGCTGTTTTTCAAGCTTTGCTTGTGCTCTTTTGTCAGCCTTTAGCTGTTTGGCTTCTTCCTTCAACCTTTTGGTTTCTTCCCTCTTGGCTATTGAGAATTTGGGATGTCCTTGCATCACACATATGCTCTTTCCCTCTCTGAAGATAATAGCCATGTTTCTCCTTACAGCCTCATCCATGGTCTCTTTGAGATATGCAATACTTCTACCTAAAAGCTTGTCCTCATCAGCTTTTGGAAGAGGAAAATCCACCTCTTTTAGAGGATTCTTTGTAGAGTCCTTATTGGATCTGTTGTTAGGCTTGAGAACCATAGGTTGCAGATCTTTGGAAGAAGTTTCTCCATCCTTATGCCTCCCTACTGGCTTGAGTTCCATAATAATTGATTCCACTTTTGTGCTATGCTTCACAGATTGTGATTGAGAAGTTGTAGAACCAAATATCAGTTGCATCTTTTCATCAATCTTCTTCCTTTGCTCTTTGACTTGCAATTCAGCTGCTCCTATCTGGATTAGATCAATTCCATCTAGCTTTCCTTTGACTTGAATAGTTGGTGAAGTTGTGATGACAGGAACTAGCACTTGAGAAATCTGAACTGTTGTAGATGGCTCTCCTTCCCCTCCTTCCCCTTTATTCTCCCCCTTTTTGTTATCATCAAGGGTAGGGGTCAAGCCTTGTGCTTTTGCCAGCTGCATGAGTAGATTTGTTTGAGTTTGTTGATTCTGAAGAATGGTGACCTGTTAGGGCGAAACCACGCGCTAATATTCACGCAAGTATACGCGTTCGCAAGTAATATAGAATACTTTCTAGTTCGTTCCCTCAGAGACTCAGACTAAATTATTGTCTAATTAAACTCACACACCAATGTATGATTACTTCTCAATGTTAAGATAATAACACTTAAAATTGTTGATTAAATATTAACTATAATTAACTACTTAATTAACCACTTAACTAACACTTCAATTTATCAATAATAAAACACTCATGAGATCACAACTTCATTATTACTTCCTTCTATAGCCATTGTTATTACCTTTAGCATGTGACAATGATGATATTAATCGAATAACACGAAACTGATAAAAGCCAACTTTCATTGTACTAATACCATTCTACCAAGCATCCACAATTAAGATAGAAGTTGAATAGTCATCAATTATGTTGAGTTCCTATATGTCTACAGAAATTGACAACACAACGATTTAAGCTCAAGTTATTCCTTTTTGATTACATAGGGCAAATAAAACTGTTAGAATTACCCACTAATCATGCTCAACGTACATGAACCTATGCTAGCATGGCAAGTTCTAAATCTCAAGATCCACCGTCGCTTCACAAGAGATTAACACCCTATCTTGTATGTTCACTACGCACATAAGACGAATACGCACAACCAATACTAGATATCATGCAATCATCACACACTAAAGTATTAAACAATTAACTAAAGAATTCCATAATAAATCCGTTGCAACCCCATGATCACGATTAGCCCATAATAGAACTTATCGCCATCATGGGTTCATATGAAATCATGATAAACAAACATAAGAAAACAATAACTAAACTAATTATATTAAAACAGAGTACGTCACAAGAGTAAATAAGTCAAAGCAAGAAAACTAGCATCCAACGTTACAACAAAACAAGAATCACAAGAATATATGCTTCCTCTTCGTTGCGGTGTGCTAAATCGGTCTTCTTCCTTATCTCCTTCGCTTCTTGCGTAAAACACAATCTAAAACATAATCCCCTTAATACTCTCTGTGAAAACGTCTCAAATCTACCTATATAATAGTCCCATAAAACTCAGATTACATAGAAGTTGGAAGCCAAACAGAAGTAGAAGTCTAAAACAAATAAAAATATGCATGAATGCAATCTATATGAAAATGCACCGATCCCCCTTACTACAATTAATCAACCAAATTGCCACATCTCAACGAATGCAGTTAGACAACTAAAGATCAATAAACTCATGCAAACGTACATACAACCAGAAACGTGGTGTGTGCAAATGCTTAACAGATATGCTTCGGAACTAGACCAATTACTATGACTAGACTATCCTCAAGGCAATCCTACGATTATACAAAGAATAAAAATTCTAGGCACAAAGTGATATACAACACTACAAGAACTCTGGAGCTTACTACGGAATCGTGCTTTTTATTTACAACTCAAATGCTTATTTGACCGTGCAATGAGTGAGGTCCACAAAAGACTTATACAATGGTATCCATGTAACGAGCGTTAGGTTAGCGGATCCCAGACTCTAAAAGCCTCAGGTCGCTAGGCACAAAGTCCCCTAAGAACTTAATAACTCGAATACCAAAGAGCCCACTCTTGATCAATTATGCAAAATTTTTTTTTTTTTTTAATAACTTCTGAGCAAGTGCGTTTCGCTCCATCTTGCTCAACCCTAGACTACTCGCAACGTATGCGAGCCGGCTACTAGCCATTTGACGCCTAGCCACAACTAGCAACAACTTCCATATTTTTTTCTCCAAAATTTTTCTTTTTCATGTCTTTATCACTAAGAACCTATAATCGAATTCTAAGCATAATAAGTAGATTGACCTTGAAAACAACCAAATCATAACAACAATCTAGCCCTTACGCATTCTTTAAGACTTAGTGGACTTACAATTGTTTCTAGCATGCATATCAACCTACACAACTTAATATCACTTTAATGTTATCACTACACTCGCATCAATATCACAATTCAGTCGATAACTTATTGTAAAAGGGATCATGGTAAATGCATGAGCTACATGACATTCATAAAAAAAAACTAAATGGCATAAATTATGCAACTATATGAACTAAACTATCATGAATATGCAACTAAATGACACACACACAATATTCCTTAACTACCACCCCCAAACTAAAAATCTTCACTGTCCCCAGTGAAAGTAGTAGAAAGGAACACAGGGTATACCTACTCGGAGTCATCATCATCATCACCCTCAGTGGGTGGAGTATCAGGCGGTGGGTATGCAGAGTCCTCACCAAAAATTGGCCACTGGATATCAGCTCTAAGGCCTCGAAAAGCAGTCCCTAACGCAAGGGTGAGCTCCTGAGCAAACCTGCTCTGCGTCTCATACATGGCATCCATCCGCCGTGAAAGCCTCCTATACTGGGCATCACCCATCCCAGCACCCTCCTGAGCTCTCGAAGAACCAGCCTCACCACGCCCTGGCCTAGCCATAGTAGCACCTCGTGCTGGACGCCCTCCTGGAAGACGATAACCCAGCCCATGCTCCTCAGGCTCACCACCTGTCCACTCCTGCATCCCATTCAGAGTGCCAGAATCAATCGGAGCTGCTAGCAACTGCAACTGCTCATGAGCCGGCCAGTTCACTCCCACTGCTCGGCATAGCTTCATAACCGTGGATGCATAAGGGATGTTCATATGCTTTGCTCCCCTCAAAAACTTCAGAATTCCTTGGTAGATAAACTCACCAAGGCCCACATAGTACTCATCATGCAGAATTCCCCACAACAACTGTGCTCTCTCAACTGTGACCTCGTGTGCATGTGAAGAAGGCAAAATATTAGCACATATAAATGCATTCCATGCACGGGCATACCTGTTCATGGCGATCACCGGAAAGTGACGATACTCATTATTGCCTGGACTGCGTTTCCAAACTGTTCCCGGTCGACAGAGAGTCGCACAAATCAAATCCAAGTCGAAATCCTCAGCAGTCTTTTCATTCCAGTTCTCCTCCTCGGGCTTCCTCTCTCGCTGTCCAATCACACGACGAATCGCCGCAGGATGATAATCAACCGTCAGCCCACGGACTACAGAAAACCCATTCTTTTCAGCCTTCGCGTTCGCGTAGAACTCACGAACAACGCTCATCGGTACTGCTTCGGGTGACTCACAAAAAGCTATCCACCCCTTCTCTGCAATCATGGGCAACAACTCACCATCCCTCCCTGATGGTAAAAACCCCCTCTCCTTCAGAATCGGCTTCCCCAACAGCCTAGTGTACTCCTCCTCCGTAGCTCTGTCAGTTAACCGAGGCCTTGCAGCAGTACCCCTCGATGAATCAGCAGTAGGAACTGTGCTGCTGCTGTCAATAGTGCGTGCTCTCTTGGGTGCCATTGATTCGTGAATAAAAGTGTGTAAGAACTGATTTGTGATGTTTGTGAGAGGGTTTAAGTGTAGGAAGTTTTGTGGGCGATATGTAGGATAGGTGTATGTATATATAGGGCGTGGATTAGATTAGGGTTTGGGAATTAAGGGATAAAATGATGGGGTAGTGGGAACAAATCGTGGGTTTATGGGCTAAAACTGTTTTTGTGTTTGTTTTTGTTTTATTTTTATTTTATTTTATTTTTTTTTCTGAACTGTAAAAAATTTTCTGGAACTCGACCCCTGCGCGGCCGCTCAGCATAGCTGCGCGGGCGCGTAGAGGGTCTCTGGAAAAAAAAATTTCAGCCCCTGTTTTCTGATTTTTTTGTGTTTTTGGATAGGTTATTAACTTCTAAGGGTTCCTGTAACAATAATTCATGGGTTGCCTCCCACGCAACGCTTCTTTTTCGTCATTAGCTTGACGTTCCGTACCTTTCTCAAGTAGTCAACAAAATGGCACTAACCACCTCTCGGTTTGCCATGTCCCCATAGTAGTGCTTCAACCGCTGACCGTTAACCTTGAATGCTTGGTCCGAATCATTCTCAAAAATTTCCACCGCTCCATGTGGAAACACAGTTTTGACAATAAAAGGTCCAGACCACCTTGATTTCAACTTCCCAGGAAAAAGTCGAAGCCGAGAGTTGAATAAAAGAACTTGTTGCCCTGGCACAAATAACTTAGGATGTAGCTTCCTATCGTGCCACCTCTTCACCTTTTCCTTATACATTTTGTTATTCTCGTACGCTTGAAGTCGAAATTTATCAAGTTCATTAAGCTGAAGCATTCTTTTCTTACCAGCTGCATCTAAATCCAGGTTCAATTTCTTCAATGCCCAGTAGGCCTTATGCTCAAGCTCCGTCGGTAGATGACATCCCTTACCGTACACCAACTGAAACGGTGACATCCCAAGTGGAGTTTTGTATGCTGTTCTGTAAGCCCAAACAGCTTTATCGAGCTTTAAAGAACAATCCTTCCTTGACGGACAAACAACCTTCTCTAGAATGCGCTTTATCTCTCTGTTAGACACTTCCGCTTGACCGTTTGTTTGCGGATGATAGGCAGTAGCTACTCGATGATTCACATTATAACGCTGCATCATAGAAGTGAACTTACGGTTGCAAAAATGCGATCCTTCATCACTTATGATTACCCGAGGTGTTCCAAACCTTGTGAAAATTTGCTTATGAAGAAAATTTAGCACTGCCTTTGCATCATTTGTCGGTAAAGCTTTAACTTCGACCCATTTTGAGACATAATCAACTGCCAGCAAGATGTACTGATTATTGCAAGACGCGATAAAAGGCCCCATGAAATCGATTCCCCACACATCAAAGACCTCGACTTCAAGCATCACATTTAATGGCATCTCATCCTTCCTTGACAAATTTCCCACTCTTTGGCAACGATCACACCTTAAAACAAACTGATGAGCATCCTTGAACAAAGTAGGCCAGAAAAAACCTGCTTGCAGAATACGAGCTGCCGTCTTCTCACCTCCATAGTGTCCACCATAAACCGTGGAATGGCAGTCTCGTAATATCCCCTCCGTCTCACAGAACGGGATACATCTCCTGATGATCTGGTCAGCTCCCTGTCTAAACAAATATGGTTCATCCCACATATACCACTTCACCTCATGCAGAAACTTCTTCTTTTGAGCGGATGTTAAATTAGGAGGCATTATGTTGCTGACGAGATAGTTTACAATATCTGCAAACCATGGTTCTTCCTCCTGAATTGCAAACAACTGCTCATCCGGAAAAGATTCATTGATTAACGTCCTATCTTGTGAAGTAGAATCGAGATTCTCCAACCTAGAGAGATGGTCAGCTACTTGATTCTTAGTACCTTTTCTATCTTTGATCTCTAACTCAAATTCCTGAAGTAAAAGCACCCAACGAATGAGTCTCGGCTTCAAATCCTTCTTAGAAACCAGATAGCGAATAGCTGCATGATCAGTGAATACTGTTACTTTCGTACCAAGCAGATAAGATCGAAATTTCTCAAAGCCAAAGACTATAGCCAAAAGCTCCTTCTCAGTAGTGGTGTAGTTCAATTGGGCACCATTTAAAGTCTTACTCGTATAGTAGACCACATGGAAGAGATTTTTCTTGCGCTGTCCCAGAACTGCACCTACCGCATAATCACTCGCATCACACATCATCTCAAATGGTTCTGTCGAATCTGGTGCTGTAATGACTGGTGCCGTGATCAAACTCTCCTTGAGAGTCTCGAATGCTGCCAAACATTCATCATCAAATTTGAAAGGCACATATTTCTCAAGCAAATTGCACAACGGCTTAGATATCTTTGAAAAGTCCTTGATGAATCGCCGATAAAAACCCGCATGACCAAGAAAACTACGGATTCCTTTCACAGAATTAGGTGGGGGAAGATTTTCAATGACTCCCACCTTGGCCTTGTCCACCTCCAGACCCTTGCTAGAGACCTTATGCCCAAGGATAATGCCTTCACGCACCATAAAATGACATTTCTCCCAATTAAGCACCAAATTAGTTTCCACGCATCTTTTGAGTACGGCGCGTAGATTATTCAAACATTCATCATATGAGTGTCCAAAGACGGAGAAGTCATCCATGAACACTTCGACGTTATTCCCAATCATGTCAGAGAATATAGCCATCATACATCTCTGAAAAGTGGCCGGTGCGCCACATAACCCAAACGAAACTCTGCAGCAAAGCAAATGTGCCAAATGGACAAGTGAAGGTAGTCTTTTCCTGATCCTCTGGTGCAATACAAATCTGATTATACCCGGAATAACCATCCAGAAGACAAAAATACTCATGTCCCGCCAATCTGTCAAGCATCTGATCAATAAATGGAAGAGGGAAGTGATCCTTCCTTGTGGCTTTGTTCAATTTTCTATAATCCATGCATACTCTCCATCCTGTAACTGTTCGAGTAGGGATGAGCTCATTCTTTTCATTTGTGACCACAGTGATACCTCCCTTCTTAGGTACACATTGTACGAGGCTCACCCACGAGCTGTCAGAAATAGGATAAATGATGTCTGCATCTAGCCATTTCAGAATTTCTTTCTTCACCACCTCCTTCATGATGGGATTCAGTCTTCGCTGCTGTTCCACAGTTGGCTTACTACCTTCCTCTAGCAGAATTTTATGCATACAATATGAAGGACTTATCCCCTTGATGTCTGCTATGGTCCATCCTATAGCCGATTTGAATTCTCTCAAAATCCTTAAGAGCTTGTCTTCCTCACTACCTGAAAGGTCAGATGAAATAATAACAGGTAACGTAAATGAATCACCTAAAAAAGCATACCTCAAGTGTTCAGGTAATGGCTTGAGCTCCAAGGTAGGTGCTTCCTCTATTGATGGTTTGAGCTTCCCTTTAGCATTCTTAAGGTCAGAAGTACCAAGAGATTCAAATGGTATGTCCAGCTTTCGCTTCTAGGGAGAAGCGTTCAGATATTGTAATTGCTCGTTGCTATCTTCATCATCGCTGTCAAAATCCCCCACTAAGGCCTTTTCCAATGCATCAGACATTAGCATGTGATCGAATTCCGAAGTAACCGCAGAATCAATCACATCCACTTTTAAGCACTCCTCATCTTCTGTAGGGAATTTCATTGCCTTGAATACGTTGAAGGTCACATCCTGATCTTGGACCCGCATAGTAAGTTCCCCTTTTTGCACATCTATCAAGGTACGGCCAGTAGCCAAGAAAGGCCTTCCCAAGATTATGGGAATCTTCTTATCTTCCTCAAAATCCAGAATAACAAAATCTGCAGGAAAGAAGAGCTTATCCACCTTGACGAGCACATCCTCAACTATGCCCCTTGGGTAAGTAATGGAACGGTCAGCCAATTGTAGTGACATGTACATGGGTTTTGGATCAGGCAGATCCAGCTTTTTAAAGATCGACAACGGCATCAGATTAATGCTTGCTCCCAAATCACAAAGGCACTTGTCAAAAGTTAGATTGCCAATGGTGCAAGGAATGGTGAAGCTCCCTGGATCTTTCAGTTTTGGTGGTAACTTTTGCTGCAGAACAGCGCTGCATTCTTCTGTGAGAGCAACGGTTTCAAGGTCATCCAGTTTCACCTTCCTTGAAAGAATAGTCTTCATAAACTTCGCATAACTAGGCATTTGTTCAAGAGCTTCAGCGAAAGGTATATTGATGTGAAGTTTCTTGAACACCTCCAGAAACTTCCCGAACTGTCTATCCAGCTTTTGTTGCTGCAATCTCTTAGGAAAAGGTGGTGGAGGATAGAGCTGTTTCTCCCCTGTATTAGCCTCAGGCAGAGTGTGTTCAACAGTAGTCTTCCTTGGTTCCGCCGCTTTCTCCTTTTGCTTAGGTTCTTCACCTCTAATTTCAGCTTCTCCTTCTTTTGCCTTTTCAGCATCAGCTACTTTTCCAGACCTTAAGGTGATAGCCTTGACTTGCTCTTTAGCTTCCTTCCTGCCTGGTACTTCCGTGTCACTGGGAAGAGTGCCAGGTTGACGATTGAGCACTGCATTGGCTAATTGACCAATTTGATTTTCCAAGGTCTTGATAGAAACCGCCTGACTCTTGCACAACATCTTAAGTTCCTCAAAATCCGCACTAGTAGGTGCAGCTGCACTTCCATGTTGAGGATATGATTGCCTTGTAGCATACTGCTGTGGTTGCTGGAATCCAGGTGGGTTAAACTGTTTACTCACTCCTTGCTGATATGGTGGCTGAATAACATTCTGATTATTCCCCCAGCTGAAATTTGGATGATTTCTGTTGTTAGGATGATAGGTCGCTGGCACAGGCTGCTGTTGTCGCTGATAATTATTCACATACTGAACAGATTCGTTTACAAGAGAACACTGATCCGTAGCATGAGAACCTGCACAAAGCTCACAAACCATAGCTATTTGATTAACTCCATACGTAGCCAAAGAATCAACCTTCATTGATAGCGCTTGGAGCTGGGCTGCAATAGCGGTGGCTGCATCAACTTCCAGAATACCTGCTACCTTGCCTGACGTCATCCTCTGAGTTGGGTTTTGATGCTCATTTGCAGCCATCGTCTCGATAAGATTATACACCTCAGTATAGCTTTTAGCCCATAAGGCGCCTCCAGCTGCTGCATCGAGCATGGGCCGAGATTGGGCCCCCAAACCATTATAGAAACCAGTTATCACCATCCAATCCGGCATTCCATGATGTGGACATTTTCTCAACATTTTCTTGTAGCGTTCCCAAGCCTCGCACATAGATTCTGTAGGTTGCTGCGCAAACTGAGTAAGAGCACTCCTCATAGCAGCAGTCTTTGCCATTGGATAAAACTTCACCAGAAACTTTTGCGCAAGATCTTGCCACGTAGTGATGGACCCAGCTGGTTCAGAATGTAACCAGTCTTTAGCCTTATCCCTCAGTGAGAATGGGAAAAGCCTCAACTTGATAGCCTCATCAGTCACGCCATTATACTTAAAAGTGTTGTAGATCTCGACAAAATTCCTTATGTGCATGTTGGGGACTTCAGTTGCCGCTCCTCCAAAAGAAACAGAATTCTGCACCATCTGAATAGTGCCTGGCTTGATTTCAAAGGTGTTAGCTTGAATAGCCGGATGAAGGATGCTTGACTGAATGTCATCAATTTTTGGCCGAGAAAAATCCATAAGAGCTGGATCAGCTTGAACAATACGATCTCCCATGCTTACTGGTTCTTTCTGCTCAGTTCCTGAATCCGAATCCTCAAAATCTAACTTCTCCGGAATATCAAGAACTTCGTCTGTCTCCTCAGCTGTATCTAAAGTCCTCTTGCGAGCACGAGAACGAGTTTGCATAAACGCTTGCTAAAGTACCTGAAACACAACCGAAAAGAGTAAGTAACTACAACGTCCTAATCACTGAGTCCTAATGACCAATGATGGTAAGTACATAAACTAAACAAATACGCCGAGTCCCCGGCAGCGGCGCCAGAAACTTGTTAGGGCGAAAACACGCGCTAATATTCATGCAAGTATACGCGTTCGCAAGTAATATAGAATACTTTCTAGTTCATTCCCTCAGAGACTCAGACTAAATTATTGTCTAATTAAACTCACTAACCAATGTATGGTTACTTCTCAATGTTAAGATAATAACACTTAAAATTGTTGATTAAATATTAACTATAATTAACTACTTAATTAACCACTTAACTAACACTTCAATTTATCAATAATAAAACACTCATGAGATCACAACTTCATTATTACTTCCTTCTATAGCCATTGTTATTACCTTTAGCATGTGACAATGATGATATTAATCGAATAACACGAAACTGATAAAAGCCAACTTTCATTGTACTAATACCATTCTACCAAGCATCCACAAGTAAGATAGAAGTTGAATAGTCATCAATTATGTTGAGTTCCTAAATGTCTACAGAAATTAACAACACAACGATTTAAGCTCAAGTTATTCCTTTTTGATTACATAGGGCAAATAAAACTGTTAGAATTACCCACTAATCATGCTCAACGTACATGAACCTATGCTAGCATGGCAAGTTCTAAATCTCAAGATCCACCGTCGCTTCACAAGAGATTAACACCCTATCTTATATGTTCGCGACGCACATAAGACGAATACGCACAACCAATACTAGATATCATGCAATCATCACACACTAAAGTATTAAACAATTAACTAAAGAATTCCATAATAAATCCGTTGCAACCCCATGATCACGATTAGCCCATAATAGAACTTATCGCCATCATGGGTTCATATGAAATCATGATAAACAAACACAAGAAAACAATAACTAAACTAATTATATTAAAACAGAGTACGTCACAAGAGTAAATAAGTCAAAGCAAGAAAACTAGCATCCAACGTTACAACGAAACAAGAATCACAAGAATATATGCTTCCTCTTCGTTGCGGTGTGCTAAATCGGTCTTCTTCCTTATCTCCTTCGCTTCTTGCGTAAAACACAATCTAAAACATAATCCCCTTAATACTCTCCGTGAAAACGTCTCAAATCTACCTATATAATAATACCATAAAACTCAGATTATATAGAAGTTGGAAGCCAAACAGAAGTAGAAGTCTAAAATTATTTATCTTTTTCCCCGACCCTGCGCGGCCGCTCAGCATAGCTGCGCGGGCGCGTAGGTTGCTGCGCGGCCGCTCAGCATTGCTGCGCGGGCGCGCAGGCCTCTACTGGAAAAAATCCAGGTTTGCTCCGTTTCTTCGCCGTAATCTGCCCATTCCTTTCCTCTCGCAATAGTGAACACATGCCAAGGCTTATTCTTGATGATTCCTCCCCCGAAATGCAACTAATACCCTGAAATGGATAAACACTAGAAAAACGCATCAAATACACAAAATACTTGATTTCAAGACACCAATTTAAGCCATTTTAAGACGTTCTAAGTGGTATAAAATGCCACTTATCATGACCATAGAGTCTTCAATGATTTGAACCCTATCTTCCAATCTGGCCAGCCTCTTGTCAGCATCAGATGCTTTCCTCAGTCTCCACAACAAATCTTGCATAGTACCATAGGGTATAACTGAATCCAATTTCTCAGCATTGTAGGATTTCAGATCAGCAATGTCCTGCTTGAGCTCATCCACACTTAGATTTTGCTGGTAATGCTGCAACTGCAAGAGATGCAGAGATTCCAGATGAGCTTGAAGAATTGCCTTGGTACCAGCATCTTGAGTCTCCTGAAGGGCCTTCTGAATTGTCATGACTTGTCTGACCAAAGTGACACCAAACTCTCCTGGTGTTGATGGTTTTGCCCATGCCCATGCAGGAAGATCAGGAACAGAACTTGGGCCTGCTACTCCCCCTAAGTTCATGCTCTCATTCAAAGAATTAGAGTCATCATCATTAGAATTTACTCCAAATTCTTCAGATGGCTCACCAGCTTGAGAAGGCAGCCTGTTGACAGCAGCTTTGTCTCTGAGAAGAGATTCTGAAGTGTGTACAATGTGTAGTGTATGTTCTGCCTCCACATTGCCCTGTGCAGCCAATAATTGATAGGCTGAAACAGGGTGAGTAAAAGTGTCAGCATCCAATGAAATGTTATCAATGACAGCTTTGTAATGTTGCTGAAATTGTCTTTCCTTTTCTGCATCATCCACTTTCATTAACTCACTAGAAATGGCTGGATCCACCCTTATAACTTCTGTACCTGCCTTTCTCTCAATTTCTCTCTGTTCTTGCATCAGGGGCTCACCCTGGCTCACACACACCCTCACCCTCACCTTCTAAGGTGGCACTCCTCTCACTCACTTTTGCCATGCTGGAAGAAATAGCATGCATATGGTGACTCTCAACCTCTCCTTTTTCCTGGGAGCAACCCAGCCTCTCACTCAAAAGATCACTCCCTTCCCTCAAACCTAAAAGTGATTGTACAATTGCCATGTCCTCTACAGTTGGAATTGTTTCTGTTAAGTGTGTAGAGACCATCAACGGATAGGGAATATCCGTTGAAGTGGAAACTGATGGTATCAACGGATAACTGCTGTTAAGCTTATCCGTTGAAGAACAACCACCTGTCAACGGATGAGAGATATCCGTTGAAGAAGGAAAAGATGTAGATATAGAAAGTGACATAATTGTTGAATCTGTGTGGATTGATTGTAAGTGTGGTGACACAGATTCTGCAACTACATCTGAAAGAATTGGCTGATGATCCAACAAATCATCTAAAAGATGATGATCACCAGGTTTTGAGTGGGGCTCCTCCCTGAGTTTTAATGAGGGAGAATCAGGAATTGATGTGAATATCATATCCACATCCAGAGAGGGTGTTGGAGAGTTTGATGAATGGTGTGTTTCTATATTGAGAGAATGGGGCTGTGATTCCACATTTGCTGGAATCACATCATGCTGAATTTGAGAAGGCGCAGATACAGGTGGATGTATCTGTGCTGTGTGTGTCCCTTGTGTGGAAACTAGGGTCTTGGCCTTCTTCTTCCTTGAAAAGGCTTTAAATGGTAAATGTGTGGCTTCAGTGTCCCTCCCTTTTTTGTTCTGTATCTCTGGTTGGGGACTATTTTCAATAGTTACAACCTTTTGGGAGGATGCAACTAGGGATGTGTTGGACTCCTTTTGAACCACCACAGTCTTTTGAGAGACTATGGCTTGGCTGGTTTGGGTACCACTCACCTCTCCCACCTTATCCTGGGGGCTTTTTGATGTTCACCCCTCCCCTCACCACTCACACCCTGTTCACTCCCTTCAGGGTTTATGGTAGTTGTTACAACTATTGTCTTTTGAGAAATAACAGATGTAGGTTTCTTTGACTTGATAACATAAAGATGTTTAGCCAATAACATAAAGAATCTAGCATAGTAGATGTTATGTGGTCTATTAGCTTTGTTACCTAATCTGGAACCTAATTCTAGCATAACACAGTTGCTAAAATTAAAGTTCCTATCAGAAACTAGCATATAGAGCATATTAACAAGAGATGAAGTGATAGCATCAAAATTGCTAATCTTCCCAGAGAAAACCTTAATAAAGGCATCTCCAAGAAAACTCCATTCTTTCCAAAGGCCTTTCCTTCTAATACTACCTAAACTAGCAGAATCAAAAGCATAGACTATGGAATCTAGCATAGCAGAGACATCTTTATCAGTGTGTGGTGTCATGGCATTATTCTCAGGCAACTTAAAGCAAGATTGTATATCATCACAATTAATGCAATAGTCCTTACCTTTGAGAGAGAAGGCAATAGTCATATCTGTGGAGTTGAACTCTGCAGTTGTCCAAATCTCCTCAACCACTTCACAGTAGATGGTTGGGGCTTCCAGCATTGCATAGCTTAGTTTGCAGTTTTTGATGAAGTCCATCATCTTGTGATTATCAGAATGGGCTTTATTCTTTTCAACCAAGGCTATGAAATTATTCTTTTCATAAACAAATCCTGTTTGAGACATAATTTTGACTACTGGTGCCATTGTTGTGAGTAGAGGTTGCAGAGAAAATAAAACTGTAGAAATTCTGAAAACTACCTTAAATACAAATACATACAACACTGTATATCTGTATCAACGGTTGAGTAAAAGAATCAACGGCTGTGACTCACTTATAGTACTGACGTGACACTTCAACGGATAAGGAAAATAGTTATCCGTTGATGAACAACACCATTTTATCCGTTGAAGGATAAAATTACCAGAAATGTATTTGTCTTTCAACGTATAATGAACATCCGTTGATAGAACAATTTTGGCTTTCAACGGATAGAGAATATCCATTGATAGGATAAGTCTTAATTAAAGCCAGCTTTGTTCTTGCAGCAAATTCATTTCAGGCTTCAAGACAGATTATATAGATGACATAGATTATGAATAATTAAGCATACCTAACTCACTTACTAATCTTGTGAATGTTGATTCATCAAGTGGCTAGGTAAATATGTCTGCAATCTGCTTTTCACTTGGAACAAAATGAAGTTCCACTGTACCTTTCATCACATGTTCCCTAATGAAGTGGTACTTGATATCAATGTGCTTGGTTCTTGAGTGTTGCACTGGATTTTCAGTAATGGCAATGGCACTTGTGTTGTCACAGAATATTGGAATTTTGTCAACAGTCAGACCATAGTCAAATAGTTGATTCCTCATCCATAGTATCTGTGCACAGCAACTTCCAGCAGCAATGTACTCAGCTTCAGCTGTTGATGTGGAAACAGAATTCTGCTTCTTGCTGAACCATGATACAAGCTTGTTCCCTAGAAATTGACAGGTGCCTGTTGTGCTTTTCCTGTCTATTTTGCAACCTGCATAATCTGCATTTGAGTAGCCAATTAGATCAAAACCAGACTCTCTAGGGTACCAAATTCCTAGATTTGGAGTCCCCTTGAGATATCTGAAAATTCTTTTAATAGCCACTAAGTTAGATTCTTTAGGGTCAGCTTGAAATCTAGCACAGAGACATGTAGAAAACATTATATCAGGTCTACTAGCAGTTAAATATAAAAGTGAGCCAATCATGCCTCTATAACTTGTAATATCCACAGACTTTTTAGCCTTGTTTAATTCAAGCTTAGTGGCAGTGGCCATGGGAGTTTTTGCAGGTGAACAATCCATTAAGTCAAACTTCTTTAAAAGATCATAAATATATTTAGTTTGACTAATGAAAATTCCACCACTAACTTGTTTAACTTGTAAACCAAGAAAGTAAGTTAGCTCTCCCATCATGCTCATTTCATATTTACTTTACATTAATTTAGCAAACTTTTTACAAAGCTTATCATCTGTAGATCCAAATATAATATCATCTACATAAATTTGTACAAGTATCTTAGAGCCATGAACATTTCTAAAGAAGAGAGTTTTGTCAACAGTACCTCTTGTGAAGTGATTATCTAGAAGGAACTTTGACAAAGTCTCATACCAGGCTCTAGGTGCTTGCTTTAGTCCATAGAGTGCTTTCAACAGATAATACACATAGTCTAGAAAATTTGGATCTTCAAAACCTAGAGGTTGGCTTACATAAACTTCTTCCTCCAATTCCCCATTTAGAAATGCACTCTTGACATCCATTTGATAGACTTTGAAATTGGCATTAGCTGCATAGGCTAGAAAGATTCTGATGGCTTCAAGTCTAGCAACTGGAGCAAATGTTTCATCAAAATCTATTCCCTCTTGTTGAGAATAGCCTTTAGCAACCAATCTGGCTTTATTCCTTATGACAATGCCATTTTCATCCATCTTGTTTCTGAATACCCATTTTGTGTCAATAGAACTCTTGTTCCTTGGCTTGGGTACCAGCTTCCATACTTTGTTCCTCTCAAATTGGTTTAGCTCCTCTTGCATTGCTAAAATCCAATCTGGATCCAATAGAGCTTCTTCCACTCGCTTAGGTTCCTCATGTGATAGAAAGCTACTATACAGACATTCATCTTGAGTAGCCCTTCAAGTTTGTACTTTTGATGTAGCATCACCAATGATCAGTTCAAAGGGGTGATTCTTGGTCCATTTCCTTTGAGGTGGTAGATTAGCCCTAGATGAGGTTGCCTCAGTATTGTCATGATGTGAGATAGAGTGTTGATTTGTTGAAACTCCCCCTGAGTTGCTGATCCTTTGAAAGGAATTGGGAGCTCTATCAACTGATGAAGTGAATTGATTATCCGTTGACAGACTGTGATTAACGGATGCTTCATTATGAACTTCAACGGATGATGCACTTTGTCTTTCAACGGATGCTGCATTGCTTCTTTCAACGGAAGCTGAATTATGACTTTCAACGGATGCAGCATTCTGTGTATTATCCAAAGGCAGATTCTGAATTCTTCTTGAGATGCCTTCTTTATCATTCTCATCTTCACTATCATCACAGTATATCTCAATGTTGTCAAATTTGAGTCCTTCATGATGTCCCTCATCTGTTAGTCCATCAATCTTTTTATCATCAAACACAACATGTACAGATTCCATGACAATGTTGGTTCTTAGATTGTAGACCCTATATGATTTTCCAGCAGAATAACCAACAAATATTCCTTCATCAGCCTTTGGATCAAACTTCCCTTTGTGATCAGATTGATTCCTTAAGATGTAGCATTTGCAACCAAAGACATGTAGAAAGTTTAAAGTTGGTTTTCTTCTCTTGAATAATTGATAGGGAGTAATGCATTTTGCCTGATTGATTAGAGAAATATTCTGAGTGTAACATGCACAGTTAACAGCCTCAACCCAAAAATAAGTTGGGAGTTTTGACTCTTCAAGCATTGTCCTTGCAGCTTCAATTAGTGATCTGTTCTTCCTTTCCACCACACCATTTTGTTGTGGAGTTCTTGGAGCTGAGAACTCATGCATGATCCCACTTTCTTCACAGAATAACTTCATGGTTGAATTCTTGAACTCAGTTCCATTGTCACTCCTAATATTCCTTACTTTGAAATCAGGATGATTGTTGACTTGCTTGATATGATTGATGATGATTTCACTAGCTTCATCCTTTGATCCAAGAAAATAAACCCATGAAAACTTTGAGAAATCATCTACAATCACTAGGCAGTATCTTTTCCTTGAAATTGACAATACATTGACTGGTCCAAAAAGATCCATGTGTAGAAGTTGTAGTGGTTCATCAATTGCAGATTCAAGCTTCTTACTGAATGATACTTTCTTTTGCTTTCCTTTCTGACAAGCATCACACAGTCCATCCCTTCTGAATTCCACTAGAGGCATTCCTCTAACTAAGTCCTTTTTGACTAGATCATTCATTGTCTTGAAATTCAAATGGGACAGCTTCTTGTGCCATAGCCAACTTTCAACTGGACTTGCTTTGCTGAGAAGACTAGTAATAGATTCTGCATCTGTAGAGTTGAAATCAGCTAAGTACACATTCCCTTTTCTAACTCCAGTTAGAACCACTTTATTGTCCTTTTTACTTGTGACAATACAGGCTTCAGAATTGGAGGAAACAGTATTCCCTCTGTCACATAGTTGACTGATGCTCAATAAATTGTGTTTGAGACCATCAACCAATGCAACTTCATCAATGATGACATTTTCTTTTGAAATCAAGCCATATCCCATAGTGAATCATTTGCTATCATCTCCAAAGGTTATGCTAGGGCCAGCTCTCTCCTTAAACTCTGTGAGCAGGGTGAAATCTCCTGTCATGTTGTCTTGAACAACCACTGTCCAAGTACCATAGATTCCTTCTTTGTCCCTGCACACAACAAAATCAATCAAGTTGATTTTGGTACCCAAGTTTCCTTGGGTCCAGCCTTGTTAGTCTTTTTCCTAGACTTCATTCCTCCTGCATCTTTTGACTTAGGTAACTTTGGGTCAACCTTGGTCTCAGATGTGGTTGGTTGAGGTGTAGGGTTAGTCACAGAATCATTTAACACATTTGATTAAATTTGATAAGGCATATATGTGCAAACATGTTATTCCACATAGGCATATTGTATGGCATTTGAGGCATACTAAATGCAGTAAAATAAGGATTGTTAATATATGGCATGTTTGCAAAATGTGCATGGGGATTCTGGTGAGACATAACAGGCATAGCATGCAGAGGTGACATAGACATGTTAGGCATGGAGGGATTTGAAGGCATGGGAGCATTTTTAACATATTTGCAATTATCAGATAGGTGATTAACACTTTTACAATGCACACAGCTTTTTCTAGGAGCATACCTATCAGGTGTGTAATTGTTATGTTTATTAATCCCTACCTTCCCATTTCTTTTAGATTTTCTTTTAGTTTCCTTCTTATCCTCAACCAACTTAAGTCTATCTTTTAGCTGATCTAAAGTCATGTGTCCTATATTCACCTTACTGACATCTCTGGATGTGCTAGCTCCTTCTTTGACAAAGTTCTTGAGAGTTGAATCATTCTTTTTATTGAGATTTTTATTTTTAAAAGAACTTGCCTGTTTTAATTGACGAGCCTTCAACGGATGCTCCTTTTCTTCCTTCAACGGATAACTTTCGTCATCCGTTGATTCCACATCCGTTGACAATCCATCAATTAATTCTAACTCCTTTTTGTTTTTCTTCCAGGCATCCTCACAGAATGATTCAATTCCCTGAACCTTTACAATCTGAACACTAACATCCCTAGATGTTTTCCAGGCCTTGATTACCTCTTGCTCACTTTCTAACTGTGTAGAAAGAATTTCTACTTTCTTAACAGCTTCTGCTAGTTCACTCTCAACAGTCAAGCATTTAAGTTTTATCTTTTCAAGCTCAATTACCTGATCCTCTAACACAGCATTCCTATCACTTAAAAACACATTATTCTCCTTGATCCTAGTGTTTTCTTTTGCTAGTGATTTAAGGGAAACACACAAATGATATAATTCATTGGTCATATCATTTATGGCTTCATTGCATTCATGTTTAGAAAGCTGAGAGAGATCAGTAGTAATTACCTGGTTGCTTGATGAACTAGTTTCATTTTCATCGGAATTAGCCATCAGGGCTAGGTTGACATATTCCACATCATCATCTTCATTTACCCCATCTGCTGCCCAATCATCTTGAGTGAGAAAAGCTCTTTCCTTTTGTTTAAGCAAATCAAAATACTTCTTTTTGTAATCAACTTGCTCAAATTTCTTTTTCTCAGAATTTGGCTTCCTACACTCACTTGCAAAGTGTCCACTAATGCCACAGTTGTAACATTTGAACTTTGATTTGTCCACCATGTTTTTGTTTGGCTTAGTGAACTTTGTGTTTTTCCTGAACTTCATTTTTGCAAACCTATTGGACAGAAAGGCCAAATATTCTTCAATATCATCAGATTCATCCTGACTGGAATTGTCTTCATCCTCAGCAACTTGCTCTTTACCCTTGCTTGATTCTGATTTGCTTGTGCCAATTTTGAGACTTGGCATTGTCTTCTCCTCATTCCTGGCTTCCATCTTCTCACTATCAGCTACAAGAGCAACTGTTCCTCCTTTTCTCTTTCCCTTTTCCAACAGCTCATCCTGCTCCATTTCAAGTTCATAAGTCTTCAGAATTCCATATAATCTTTCAAGAATGAAGTTCTTATAATCTTGAGAATTTCTCAAAGAGACAGTCATGGGCTTCCATTCCTTTGGCAGAGACCTAAGAAATTTTAAGTTGGAATCCTTAACTTGGTACACTCTACCATACAGCTTCAATCCATTCAACAGTTTCTGAAACCTGTTGAAGGTATCATTTAATGATTCACCTTCTTCAAAGTGAAAATATTTATACTGTTAAATAAGAAGCTACATCTTGTTCTCTCTGACCTGTTCAGTACCTTCACAGATGATTTGTACAGTATCCCAAACTTCCTTTGCAGTTTGGCTATTGATGACATTGTCAAACATATCTTGATCTAAGCCATTAAACAAAATGTTCATGGCTCTCTTATCCTTGCGGATTTCTTCCATGTCTTCAATAGTCCATTCTGCTTTTAGCTTGGGAATGGACTGTCCAACAGCAACTGTTGCAGTAGCAGCTGTGGCTACTTTGTGAGGGATGTGAGGACCATTTTCAATACAGTTGATGTAGCTTTCATCTTGAGAAAGAAGATGTAAATGCATCTTCACTTTCCAGTGATGATAATTATCTTTTTCCAGGACTGGGATCTTTACACCAATATCCTTCCTACTCATGATGGTAGCAGGAGGATTCTTCTGTGCAATCATGATGTTAGCAGAATAGATCTTTAAACTCTTTGTACGTTAAGAGCTTGCTCTGATACCAATTGTTATTCCCAGTGGACTAACAATGAGATTTACAGAAGGGGGGTTGAATGTAAATCTCAAAACTTTTTCAAGTTTTGAGCAGTTTCTAAGGCTAAGTGTTTGAGTGATCAAATGTGTGTGAATTGCTTGAAGCTGATGCAAACAGATATATATTCAAACACAAATGTAATGAGCACAAAGAACTTAAAAACTTTTATGGTGAATTTGTTGTTCCACCAGAGATGTGTTATTTCAGAAAATCTGTGATTCAAAGAATTAAATCACAACTGCTTCCTAGTACAAACTAGATGATTTTCTCTTTTGATATTTCTAAACAGCTCAGGAAAATTCATGTCTAATTACTAGCTGCTACTTGGTTTATATATCACCAAGTTTACAAGTGAAGACAAACTGTAAAATACAATTGAAAAGATTATTCACATGTTTCTTCTTCATTTCTCTATCCAATGCAATCTAGGATAATCTGTAAATCTTTGAATACTTCCTTGTTTGCATCAGAATGGAAATGCTGCATTTTCTTGATTCCTCCTAGAGGCTTCCATATTCCAGTATGTCTCTGTCAACCCATGTGCCTCTGTCAGCTTGTGAATTGTCACTATCAACTGCTAATGAACTAAACATCCGTTGAAGCTTTCATCCGTTGATGCTTTATCCGTTGAGGCTTTATCCGTTGAAGCTTTATCCGTTGATGCATTATCAGTTGAAGTCTTTATCCGTTGAAGCACTTATTCGTTGATGGATATTATCCATTGAAGCATTAGAGACATCCGTTGAAGCTTTGTTTCTTATCCGTTGAAGGTCTTCAATATCCGTTGACACTTCTTCACTTATACAAAATTACAAGGCATGAAATATTTACAATTAGCCCTCCTATTTGTACATCCATTAGTAGTCAACATGACTGATTATTTCCTAACAACATCTAAGAATTACAGCTTGAAACCAGAGAGTGAAATGTGCTACAATACTAAACTTATTGCTAAGTAAAGCTACTCCTTCAACGGATAGCCAAGATGGTCTTATCCGTTGAGGCTACAAACACTAGATTTCTACTTAAGTGTTTTGCTTAACTTATCATCAAACTAATACACATATTCCTAACAATTTTTATAATTATTGGAATTATTTATGTGAATTTTAGTGAATTATATGATAATTGGAATTGATGTTTGGGTGTTTATATGTGATATTATTTGAGTATTTGAATTTTTATATGTCCAGAATAAAATATAGATAATTATGATATTTTTCTGGTAATTTTTGGATTGTTACATGATTTTTATAATGACTTATAGATTTAATAAATATTTTCTGAATAATTACCAAAATTATTTTATAAAGTCGGGAATCGTTCAACCTCAACTATTTTTACATTTTTACAACCTAAAACTATTTCGAAAACTCCTTCCTAACCTAATCTGGTACTTCCGGACATTTTCCGTATTATAACTTTTTGAATCCAGATTACAGTTTGACCAGTACGCATCGCGGCGCAATATTTTCGATACGATAATCGTTTTGATAAAACAACATAACCCGTATTATCGAAAGACGGGATAATATTACATTATCTTCGTATAAAGTGATTTATAAAAAGCTCGGTTTTGATAATTTTCCAAATCTGGTATTTAATTGTATCATTTTTATAGTTACTTAGGCACTAAGTAATCTATTTCGGATCATTTTGCAGTTACTTAGCGGCTAAGTAACAAACTTATTGATCCAATATAATCAAACGCGTACCAATATTCCATAAGTATAAATAGTTTTTTTTTAGTTATTAATAATTATTATCAAAAATCAGATTTTATTTTTATTTTTCAGAAAAATCATAAAACCCTCTAATATTTTTCTTCATACTCTTGAGAATCAATCTGGAATTTGAAGATGATTCTGGTATCAGATTTTGACACTCAAATAGCCGTTTTGAAGCCCTCGGCTTCTTCTTTTCTAATCTATCATCGGAATCATCAGAGGATTGGTAAATTATAAAGTCGATTTTTAGGGTTCTTGAGTGAATTTGGGGTTTTTAATTTGTGATGTTTTTGGATGTTTTTGATGATTCTAATAGCTTTGCCATGATTAGAGCAACTGATTCATGTAAATATTATACTTGTTCTATTGTTGGATGTTCAAGTCGAGTTTTTGAGTTTTATATTTTTTTTATTCGAATTTTTGGACTTATTGTTGATTGTTCGATGATATGATTATTAGTAGTAGATTATATAGGTTCTGGGCTTTGATTTCGTGTATGTATTGTTGTTTTTGGCTGAGAAATCACTGGGTTCGATAGTTGGCCGGAGAGAGCTTGAGGTCGCCGGGTTTAATGGATTTCGTGGCCGGAGTTCGAGTTTAATCGATCGGTTATCGTAGCTATTGTTCTATTTGTGTTGTTGGACTCGTGTTTGTAAGGTTAGGACTGGTAACCGGGTTCGATCCCGTTGTTTTGGACCAAAAACTGTCTCGCCGGAATCGGCAAGAACCGCCGGATTCTGGGCTAAACCCAGTTTCCGGCCGGCGTTCTTGACGACCCGGCTGAGATCCGTTAACCCAGTCCAACGACCCGGTTTCAATCCATAAATACCCAGTCCTATTTTCCTTAAACTATTTCTGCTGATTTATTTTTTTTAAATAAATCGAAATACCTATTTATAATCCCTAAATTTCTTTTTAATTCATAATTTAAGTGGTTAATTATTAATAAATAATTAACTGAATTATTTAATTTCAGGAATTATTTAATTTTCTTATTTTCAAAAATCCAAATTTGATTTAATTCTTTATAATTTATTTTAGGTAATTATTTATGGATTTAATTATATTGATCAATTTATTTAATCAATTAATTTTATTTATAAACAGTTAAATAAAATATAATTATTTATAATTAATTCAAATAATTCCTAAAAATTGTTTTTAAGCTTTTATAATTATTTAGTTAATTCAAATCATACCAAGTCGAACCTTTTGACGAACCGAGTCATATGTGATATGAATTATGTGATACGTGAGTTGTATGCTTATGTGTTATGTGAATTACGTGTGTATGTGGGTGTTTGGTTATTATAGTTATGTGTGGGCTATCGTATGAGTAGACGATAGGCTGTTGAAGCGCAGTTCGTTGAGTAATTATCGTTTAGACGATTAAAGCTATATCTTTTAATTATAGATGCGGATAGTTAGAGTTGATCAGGACAAGGTATTGGATAAAGAATAAGGTGGAATGGTATAGGATATCTGGCTTCTAGCAATCGCAGGAGTAGCATAGCAGTGAAGTGTTGAAAAGAAGGATGGTGATATTTTGAGACAGACTGTCAGAATAGATGCGTCATTGCGAGTATGACTAACTGCTAAAAACCCAAAGGCAAGTATCATTATCATCACTTATTGTTCAAGTGATATTTATTTTAAATCTTCTTATGCAAGTATTGCTTTCCCTATTCTCAGTTCAAAATAGATAAATGTTTTACATATCGCTGAATTAAAATGCTTATCATGCAAGTACCCTCTGCTATTCTATGTTCAGAATAGTAAATGTTTTACTTATCAAATTACTAGATTTATAAATATTTTGGATTTTGAGAAAGATGATTTTGTTGCAAGGATTTCTGCCCAAGTGAATGGGGGAATAAAAATATTTAGGATGTCGATTGATTCAGCTCCTTTTTCAATAAAAAGGTTTTTAAGATTGGAATGGTTACTGGTTACTAGTTACAGCGTAAGTGATCGAGATATCGGTCCAGCTGTAATATCTTTCAAGGCGAGTATATGCCTTTTCTGGCGCCCTATAGGTACCGTATGGCTGCGGGATATGGGTAGTACCTATACTTACGGTATGGTTGCGGGATACCGGTGTTGTTTCGCGACTGATCATCGGAAATAGCATGAAATATAATTGGTTCCAATCTAAATTGATATCTAAATTTCTTTATTGTTTTGATAATCATAGAATAAATGATTTATCAACTGTTTCTGTTTCGGATAAAAGGTGGAAAGCGATTTTGATTCAGATTCTGATTTATGTTGATACTTACATTGTTGTTAAATATCAAAGGTGGTATTAGTATAGATGATTGATGTTGACTTCAGTATGGGATGTTGTGAACATCAAAGTTCGTATTGATATCTAATTTGATATGACAGCAAAATAAGTATTAATTTCAAGAGTTCGGTTTTGAGTAAATTTTATGATTCAATCCATAATCATCGTTTCATGTTATTGTGGTTTATGATATTTCCGTAAATACTGTTTTACGAGTTTTATTCTCGTCAAGATTCAAAGTATTGCTGAAGCATTTCGCTCAAAAATATCAAAATGGTTTTGAATACAATTAAGGAATCAATTATGGGATTCCTCAACTAAAATTTTATGATTCATCAATTATGATTTTAAATGTTTTGCTCTAATGCAGATGTCGGTTTTATATCAAAAGACCCTATATATGTCATAATGATCTTGCTGAGCATTTCTTTCACTCGTACTTGCCTGTTTTCAAATTTAACCTCCAGTGAGGATTAGCTTGCGCTATTTAGCTGTGTAATTCGAGGAAGTAAAGAAGAAGCTTTTGGAAAGTGGTTGGTCCAGGGTTTGCGAATTAGTGTAAGTTCTTTTGTGTAAAGTTGTTTATATTATATTATATTATAGTTGTGTATTTTATTTGGGCCTAGTATACTTCATTTCGAAGTTATACTAGTGGGTTTAGTTTTGAGTTGGGATTTGTTAAAAAGAGGTTTTAAAAGAAAGTGAAAAATTTATTTGTGGAATTTGGATATCTTGTTTCTAGAACTGTAACCTTAAAAGATCTTGGATTAGTTTGGGGTCATAAATGATAAATATCTTCCGCTGGCATTTATTTATTGATTAAAAAAGTTATTTTGGATTGAGGTTTCATAGTGACGACCAAATCCACTGACCCCGGATTTGGGGGCGTTATGCAAGGAGTAGGAAGGGAAAGCAAGTAGGAAGGGAAAACAAGTAATCAGAGAATAAGAGATAGTGATCGAAAGCAAGTAAGGTGTTAGCGAATAAAGACAAGGCAAGTGTTGTGAACCTTCTCAAGATATATTGTGAGTAATTGATAGTTCTATTTTATACTGCAAGTGCTTTGAGGCACTAAACTCTAAACCTTGATCTTATTTAGTGATCTTTGAGCTATAAGCCTTATTCTTTCTGAACCATTGATTGCTAAATACCCAGATATGAATAACCGATATATGATACTATTCCACAAATACATATAAACTAAATACCAATTACTGAACCGAAATTGCTTAATACTTAAACCTTTATACCTTATACATTGAAAGACCAATCCTTATAACCACAAGACTTTGATTCTTTTGTTATCCAATTCTTGTACTAGCTAGTAACCAATCCTTGTATTTTCCATATTGTCCCCTCGTGAAGATTGTAAATCATCTTATGCTTGAAACCATATGTTGTTTATGATTCTGTTTATTGCTTTACATTATTTATTCTGTTATTTCTATAGAATTGGATTGTTTTATAAAATATGGACCAGATTCATGGTCAAACTAGATTGGTGGTTGTGTTAGGCCAATGTGTGCCTTGGATCCAATAATTAGAGCAGAGTTGTGTGCCTTGCTTGGTGTTAGTGCGTGACTGATCAGCAGCCTAACCTTGGTTTTTAAAATGAAAACTTAATATCCAATTCTAAATCATGGCTTATCCATAAACTTGATACCTTACATAATTTCACTTGATCATTGTTTAATCTCAGTATTGTCAATGTGACTTGCTGAATTAGTTAGCTCATTTGTGCGATTCTGTTTATGTTCTTTTCCTGTTAAGAAGGAACCTGTTGGTAGCGAGGATCCCCAATCCAGTGTGCAAGCTAGGATTCCAGGTTAAGAGGAATAAGCTAGCTAAAGACTTTTGTGATATTTTAAGTTTGAAAACTTTGTAAGAATGTTTAATATTCAGTTGTAAGTTTGAATAGTTGAGATTTGGACGTTCGTAATATAAGTGTATGTGTGGCTTGTGTACATACTTTAATCTGTTGCGATCAGTGGATGTTGGTAAGTAGGGTCACTGCATATTATTATTATTATCTTAATTATTATTATAAGCAGGTTTATATATCAGGTATGTGTGTGGACCCCAAACTTCTGACCCGGATTTGGAGGGCACCACAATAGGTCTATATTTTACCATCCATGTCAGTTTTCTTCTTGAAAACCCACTTTCACCCTATAGGTTTTACCCCTTCGAGCGGATCAACTAAATTAAATACTTTATTTTGATACATGGATTCCATCTCGGATTTTAAGGCCTCTATCCATCTCTCCCAGTCTGAACTGTTCATAACATCTTGGTAGGTGAGAGGCTTATCATTATCCGTAAGCATCACATCACCATCTTGAGTCAAAAGAAATTCATAATTTTTCTCGGGCTCATGGTGAATCCAACTATATCTACAAATAACCTGTGTTTCTTGGACAGGATTACTTTCAACATTTTGATGTACATCCTGATCTTATTCCAACTCTGGTTCAATGTTATTATGTGGTTCTCGATATTCATCGAGATGTATTATCCTCCCACTGATTTTCTTAGAAAGTAGTTATCCCTCAAAAAATACAGCGGCCCGAGCAACAAACACTTTGTTCTCGGAAGGATTATAAAAACTGTACCCTAGTCTCACTTGGGTATCCCACAAAATAGCATCTATCTAATTTTGGTCCAAGCTGTCAGAGGTTAAATGTTTTACAAACGCTTCACGTCCCCAAATTTTCATAAATGACATGCTATGACATTTATCACTCTATATCTCATATGGAGTATTTTGAACCGCTTTAGTCGGAACTTGGTTAAGTGTATATACAGTCGTTTCTAGAGCATAACCCTAGAAACTGAATGGAAGATCCGCTTGACTCATCATCAATCGCACTATGTCCAACAAGGTACGATTTCTCCTCTTAGAATCTTTATTCCATTGAGGTGTTTCAGAAGGAGTAAATTATGATACACTATCACACTTCTTCAAGAAACTCTTGAAATTGAGGTTTAAGTATTCTCCTCCACGATCTGATCATAAAACATTTATACTTTTTCCTTGTTTTCTTTTCTACTTCGGCCTTATATTCTTTGAACATTTCAAAAGAATCGGATTTGTTCTTCATAAGAACCACACATCCATATCTACTGAAATCATCAGTAAATGTTATGAATTAGTATAAGCCACCCCTTGCCATCATACGCATTTGACCACATACATCATTATGTATAAGTCATAATCGTTCGGTGGCCCTTTCACCTGATCAGGTAAAAGAAGTTTTAGTTATTTTCCAATGAAACAAAGTTCGCATCTTCTGTATGATTCAAAATCAAACTTATCCAAGTATCCATCTATATGTAACTCAGAAATCCGTTTCTCATTAATATGGCTTAACGACAATGATAGAGTGCTAGTTCATTCCGTCTCAACCTGGAATCTTAGCTGGCACACTGGTCTGGGGATCCTCGCTACCAATAATTCCTTCTTAACTGGAAAAGAACATAAAAGAATCACAAGAGTGAGCTAACTAGCTCAGCCAGTCACAATGACTATGATATTTTATCAAAGTTCCTTTTAGAATATAATTTCAATAGAGGTATTGTTGATAAAACTCTTTTCTTTATAAATGTTAATGGTTCCAGTATACTTGTTCAGATTTATGTAGATGATATTATATTTGTCACAATCTTTCAAGAATCTATTTTAGACATTTGATTTGAGTCATCTTAGAACATATAATTTGTTAACTAATTGTACAACATTATAAGCCTTATCATTAAAATAAAATAAACAACTATTGTTTATTTAATTAAAATGAAAACCTTTCTTGTCCTGACAAGAAATTTATTTAATGTATCCCCCTAAAGGCAGGCACGTAATAACAATTTATCAAGTTCTCAATCTCGCCTATATGGGAAATATTAGGTATCGAGTTCCTTCAATTAGAGCAATAACTTTTGCTCTAATTCTAACCCGATACCTGAAGCTTGACCATTGCTAGTCTTCTTATTTAGATCTTCCAAACAAGCTCAAAAAATTAACTTCCAATCATCCAGTTATTTCCACAGAAATGACAATCATCTCCTTTAGCAACACCACTTTGGGATTGGACTTTGGTTTGGCACCGAATAAGACCAAATCTTCATCTTGCATGTCCACTTTCCTTTCCCATTTGTATTCCATGTGTACATCATCAATATGGACGCAATTCATGCCTTTACCGTGTTATTTTCAGCAGTTCTAAACATGCTCAACAACTCAGTGAGTGTTCTGTCTATCTCATTCCTTTTGTTCTTAACAAACTAAGACTAGAAGTTGTTCAAAGATTGTTTGATCAAATCAAGCTGAGTCTCTAGACTATTCTTGAAACCCAAAATATCAAGGTACATATACCTATCATCTTTAGAACATATGGTCTAACCGGATATCATTCTCCCATTAATGCAAAAGTATGGTGCCATATTATTGTTAAATCTTTCTGACGAGCCTATCATTCAAACATCATTTGAAGGTGCTCAATCATATCATAAGCATCATTATGCTCTTGTTGCTTATAAAGCTCAGCACTCATAATTACAAGCATGAGACATGAAACATCAGTTGCATAATTAATTTACTTCTGGTAAGAATTTTGTTCAGCACATGTTTCATTCTCAGCTAGAAGAAATAAGGGAGGGGTTTGAGTGACATTCTTGAACCTGAGGACAATCCTCAAGTTCCCATGTCAATTGAGGAAATTATTTCATGTCAGTTTGTCCTTCTGAAGGACTATTACATAGAGAAGTTATTTATGTTATTTATCATTTGATATCTATAATATTAAAGTGCATAAAATGACTTAGTCTACAGATGATCATTAAATTATGTTTAAGTGATTATTCATATACATATACACAATATATATCTCCCACTATTTTTATCAAATCAATAGCCCTAACTATTAATTCGGAAAGAATATCTTCTATATTCTTTCTAGTGAGCCAAGATCCATATTTCACCATGCGTTAGGTCAGCTTTAGCTTTTCTCCTATTGTGGTAACTTAGTTAAGTCAAACCCAATAGTCAAAAGTATCAATATACTTTAACACATCTCTCACGATAGATGGGAGTACTTCGCTTTGGCGAACCCGCTATTTATCGATCTAGGGTTAACGCAATAGACTTATTAAAAGGCATCTGATTAACTTAATATTAACTTTAGGGTTTTATTAATTTTAAAACGATCATGATCCCATCATAAAGAGATTCCTAATTTTTCCTTGAATAAAATACTTCAAATCAATATTCTTCAATGGTTTGATTCCCAGGTAGTGAGGGAGTCACAACAGGCATATAATTATTGCTTTTATTCACACCTTCCTTTCCATTCCTATTTTTCTTAGCTTTCTTTACCTTGTTCACTTTTCTAATTTCTTTCAGCTTATACTTAAGCTACTTCTTTGTCATTAAGCCAACATTTACCACGGTTTATCCTGTTTTAATTTGTCAGAAGTTGACTTATCTTTGACTTCTGTTTTAGGGTCTTTCATCTTTTCAGATTTTGACTTGTCAGAATTTGACACAAACTTGACAGGATTAACTTTAGGCTTTTCAGCTTTCTTGGTAAAGTTTGGTTTAGATGACACAGTTTCCTTTTCTTCTTTATCATCTAGGTAACTTAGACCTTCTTTCCAATTTCCATTTTCTAAGATTTTATGAGTTGTTCTTCCAGAGTTAGTCCAAGTTTTTATTATCTCCTTTTCCTTTTCTAGTTCATATTTAAGAAATTTATCCAGTTTTAGCAGTTCATCTTTAACATACAAAGCCTCATCTCTTTCTTTCGGAGTTTGATGAAATATAATTAACTCTTTTTCTAAGTAGTCAATTCTGTTTCTAAGAGCAAGACTTTAAGATTTTAATCTTTCATTTTCTAAAGTCTGATCTCTAAAACTAATGAACATGGTTTTAAGATATAATTTTAGCTCAGAAATATCATCAGTATGAAAAGCAAGAGTTGAATGGGGTACCTTCAATTCAGCAGTTCCAGAACTGCTATCAGCATTTGCCATCAAAGCATAGTTCACCTCTTCTTCAGAATCTGAAGTGTCTGCCCAGTTTTTCTTCTTTGTGATAAGTGTCTGGCCTTTATTACCTTTTCCTTTCTTGCAGTCAGGAGAGATGTGACCTCTTTCACCATAATTGTAGCATTTGACATTTGAGTTGTCTCCTCTGTCAGACTTTCTTCCTTTGCCTTCAGTCTTTCTGAACCCTTTCTTTTCAGAACTTCCACCTTTCCTGGAAAACTTCTTACCCTTTCTGAATTTCTTGTAGGCTATCTTTGTGATACCCTTCACCATAATAGCACACAGTTACATCATCTCTGCATCAACATCCACTTCAGATAAATTTTAAGATTCTGAATCATCATCATCAGAAATGATGACTCTGAATCAGACTGTATGATGAGAGCCTTTCCTTTGCCCCTCTTTGAGACAACCACTTTAGGAGATTCCTCCTCAGCTTTAAGTGCAACTGTCTTGCATGCCTTTTGCTCCTTTGATCCATCTCATGTTCATGAGTCTTGAACATACCATAAATTTCATCAAGAGTGGTTTCAGCAAGGTCATAGTTGTCTCTTGTGGTAGTAGACTTCAAATCCCAATTTTCAGGAAGAGCTAAAAGGAATTTTAGATTTGAATCTTCAAGATCATATTCCTTGTCCACCAGTGACTAATCATTCAAAAGTTTGGAAAATCTGTCATATAAATCAGTTAGTGACTCATCAGATCTTTAGTCAAAGTGCTCATACTCCTATGTGAGTATTATCTTCTTGTTCTTTTTGATGGCTTCAGTTCCCTGGCATCTTGTCTCCAAAGCATCCCATATTTTCTTTGCAGTCTTGCATCCAATTACCCTGTTTGACATGACATTGTCAATTGCACTTTGAAGTAAATGTCTTACCCTTGCATCCTTGGTAATAGATGAGATGTCTTCAGGTGTGTAATCACCTTTCTCCTTTGGTATGGCCTTTACTGGTTGATCAACAACTGCAACAGAAAGCTTGGTAGGTTTATATGGTCCATCTTTAATTCTATCAAGGTATTCTGGATTTGTGGCTTGCAGAAACATAGCCATCTTTACCTTCCATATAGGATACTCAGATGCTCTCAGTATGGGAACCCTAATACTTTTATATCGACTGTGGGTTTGATTGTTTTGAGTATCTTGAGTTTTGGTGGGCTTAGGTGGAGTTTGTGTTTCATCAGACATGATTGTAAACTGGATCTCATTGTTTGTATATCAACAGAGATGCTCTGATACCACTTGTTAGGTCACACAACACTATAGAAGGGGGTTAAGTATAGTGTTTATACAATTAAATCGATTTAGAACACAAGTATGTAACAATAATCAAGTTTATTCAATATATTAAGCTCTGTTACAAAGTAGGTTAAACTACTCTCTCAGTGATGAACAATATCACTAAGAGCTGCTAGGGTTACAAAGAATAATCTTCTCGTGAATGATAACACATTTAGTGTAAACCCTAAGCTGTGTTTATATAGTACACAGTTACAAGATATCTTCTAATTGATATGAAATATATCTCTTCCTAAAATATATCAATAAGATATTATCTTTTTACAAGTCTTCTAGTCGTCCAACTTCGAAGCATATCTTCCATGTTTTTAGTCCAGATCCTCTCCTAGAAATCAGCCACACTTTACTTCTGAAGCATATCCTTCCTTAAGTTCTGATATCACAAGTTCTGATAACTTGAGTTTTGATATCTTCTTGTCTTCAGTAAATCCTGATTTCCAATAAGTCCTGATAAGTCCTGATATTAAGTTCTGAAACTAAACACATCATATTAGTCATGACATCACAAATATATCTAACAATCTCCCCCAACTTGTAAATTATGAAAAATATACAAGTTAATAGATTTGATGATGTCAAAAACATTTAAGTACAAATTCAATGAAAGTTTATTTAGACAACTAACTACAACTTACAGTCCTTGCAGCTTTTACCAATCTTACTGAAACAATCTAAATCCAAAGTGATTCTTGACAAAGTTTGATATCAGCTTCTCTTCTGCATTTCTAAGGACTTGAGCTAATGTAGCCTTGACTTGCTTCATTTCTTCATTTTGACTTCCAATCTGGTAGACGGCAGTCCTAAGTGCTGAAATGTGATTTCTTTCCAAACCATCACCAAGTCTGATTACCCTTAGATGAGAGGAGTTTTCACTGTAGCATAGACATTTTTCTATTCAGAATAACTTTCATCTTAGCAGAATTATTCTTTATTGGAATTTCACTTCCATCATCTTCAACTATCTTTGGAATAAATTTTGCAATCCTTGATCCAGAGATTCTGGCTTTATCCCATATGGTCTTCATTATGAAATTTGACCATCTTCTGGTAATCTCAGACTTTGTCTCCAAAAGATAATGAAAGAATTGAAGTTCTTTCAGAGATTTGTTCAACACATCTGATTCTGACATTTTGTATGTTCTTCCATCTTCAAGAAACAGAATCACCTTTTCCTTGACATTACTCTTATCATGAGCATCCAGTACCATTTGAACAGATATAACCTTATCAAGGTGTTTCTGTGTAACTTCCTCAAGTGGTTTGTCAGTTAATAAGAATGGATCTTTGATGGTTACTTCAACTCATATTTTCAGCTTGGCTTCGCTTGATCCTAACCCTGATCTGTCTCTTGCTTCTCTGGAATTCAATCCAACAGTCAAGAAATCATATAGCAGTTGACTTTTCTTAGGATTTGATGGTTTAACATTTTTCCATAGGAGTTTTTCTTATCAGTAACTGTCATCTTGCCCTAATCAAATTGAGCTCTGTCAGAGGTTGATGTCTTGATGACTTGTTCAGGATTTGCAGATTCTTCTGTAGCTTGCTGTTCTGAAATATCTTCACTCTGAACAACTTATGTAATATCCGGGACATGACGTGTAATTACTTTTATCAATAAATGATTATTATGTGATTATTATGTGAATTTTTAGTGAATTATTTGATGGTTAGTGATATTATTTGCATGTTCATATGTGGTAAAGTTTAGGTATGTTAATTTTATTATGTCCAGAATAAAATATAGATAATTAAGGTATTTTTCTGGTAATTTTTTGGAGTATTATATGATTTTATATTGATTTATGAATTTATTAATTATTTTCTGAATAATTACAAAATTATTTTATAAAGCCGGGAATCGTCCAACCTCAACCGTTTTTACGTTTTTACAACCCGAAACTCTTCCGAAAACTCCTTCCTAACCTAATCTGGTAATTCCGGACATTTTCCGTATTTTGACTTTTTCGATCCGGATTACGGTTTGACCCGTGCGCGGCCCGACGCAAAATTTTCGGTACGATAACTTTTTTTTTCGATAACATTATCTTCGTACAAAGCATATTCAGGGAATATTATATCCAAAAGTATATTTAAGGAATATTCCAAAGCATATTCAGGGAATATTCTAATCAAAAGTATATTCAAGGAATATTCCAAAGCGTATTTAGAGAATATTCTATCCAAAAGTATATTCAAGAAATATTCCAAAGCATATTCAAGGAATATTCTCAAAATAAAATTCCTCTATAAATAGCCCTTTCTGTAGTTTTATTTCGCGCATATAATTATTTCACCAGTAAAAATTTCATAATTATCCAGAGAAAGTAGTAAGTGTTCTTCGTGTTCTTCATAATTAAACCGCGATTCGAAGGTGTTATCGAACTCCGATTCGGGCGTGCAATATATCAAAACAAAGCTCTCAAAATCCTCTTTCTGAATCAACCATTTATTTTGGCCCAAAAATCAAGGTATTTTTCTGATTTAATTATATAAATTCGAATTATTTATGGATTAAATTAGGAATTTTTATTCTTGATGTTTTTGATATGATTTGATGGCATAATCATGTAGATATTTTCTTCCTGGTCATTTTAGTATATTATATGTCAAAAACTGAGTTCAATAACATGGTTAAATTTGAGTTTGATTCTCGGATTATAAACTAGGGTTTATGTTCTTGAATGTTCTTAATTTAAAATTAGGCATTTCTTAACTAGGGGTTATTAGATTAAATTGTTAGAATCAGTGGATAGATCGTAGGATAAGGAATCGAATGGTATAAATGGATTGAATGGAGGATCCCTGGAATACGTTCGTCGGAAAACGGGTTGCGGCGGCGCCGGAAAACTTCGGCCCCAATTTCCAGTCGATTGACGAGTTATTTGTTTGAACTAATTACGGATATGGGTTCCTGGAATCCGTAGCTTTGTTTCCTGTTGTTTTGAGTTGGTTCTGGGTTGTCCTGAAGGCCGTCGGAAAAGCTCCATGGTGGCAGCCATGGAGTCCGGCAGGCGGCGAGCCGGAGAAGATGACCGGAAGGGGCATATTACAGTTTGACCCCTGATGGTTTTCTTCGTTTACAAATCCTATATTCTAGTTTTAAAAACTTGCAAAAAAGTATTCGGTTATAAAAATTCTCAAATATTGTATTTTTATTTTTAGAAAATTGTTTTTAATTATTTTAAATTTCAAAATTCATTATTTATTTTCTGAAAACTTATTTTTAATTACAAAATAAATCTTAATTATTTAATTAATTAATTTTAGTTAATAATTAATTATTTAATTAGTCAATTAATTTGAATATTAATTGATTAGTTAATTTAATTATTTATTAATTAATTTTAATTCATTATTTAATTGGATTTAATTATTTAAATTGATATAAAAATTCTGAAAATAGTATCGAGCTTTAAAATATTATTTTAAATTATTTTTAAGGCTCGATAATTATTATAAATTATTTTATAGTCAAATTTCGGTGTTTGAACCCTATTATTTAATTATAAAGTGATTCGGAGTCCAATTTTAATTTCAAAAAATATTCGAAAAATCGTATTAAATACTTGAAAAATCATTTTTACCCTGAATCTTCTTGGAAAAATATTTGGATTGAATATCTTACGTGCTATATGTTATATGTGACCTGATTGCTGTATAAAATGATTGTTTGTGCATTGTTTGATTGTTTATGCTGTAACTTTTAATCCGTACCTCGGATTTGGGTGAAACGAAGGGTAGATAGAAGCTTGTATCGAATAGAATGAGTTCAGAAATAGTGTTGATGAGTATATGTGATGTTTAACAGAGGAAGCTAGACGTAAAAAAGGAAAGAAAGTGGTTAGTGAGTGGGAACCAATTGACAAGTGTTAGTGAAGTGAAAGCGAATTGATAAGGCAAGTGTCCCTAAACTTTCTTGTAATATACTTGTGAATACTTTTGAACTCTTTCCATGATGTTGCAATTATTCCCAGTAATTCCTATTCTATGTTGCAAGTACTTTGAAGTATTTAACCCTAAACCCTGATTCTTATTGATCTTGACCCGTGAGCCTGATTTCTTGTAAACCCTTAATTGTTAAATTCTTGGATACGAACCCCACCTATCCGATACTACTCCACAAATACATATCTACCACATATGGATCTTTGATGCGAGATTGTTTATCAGACGAACCTTTATACCTCGTATAACAGAAGACCATTCCTTGTAACCTTTGCACCCTTGGTCTTCTACACTTTGATTCTTTTCTTGAATTGAAAGCCAAGCTTCTTGTTGACCATGTTATACCTTTCTGGTATTGTGAAGCATCTTATGCTTTAAGATAAATGTTATTTATGATTCAGTTTATTGAATTACATTGCTTATCAGGTTATTACTATGGAATTGGATTGTTTTTAAATATGAACCAGATTCGTAGTCAGACCAGATTTGTGGCCGTATTAGGCCAATGAGTGCCTTGGATCCAGTATATAGAGCAAAGTTGGGAGCCTTGCTCGGGGTTGGTGCGTGTCTGATCAGCAGCCTAACCTTGATTTTGAAAATAAAAATGAATATCCAATTCTAATCATTGCTTATCAGGAAACTTGATTCCCTATATCATTTTAATTGATCATTATTAAATCTCAGTGATGTCATTGTGACTTGCTGAGCTAGTTAGCTCACTCTTGCGAATATGTTTATGTTCTTTTCTAGTTAAAAATGAATTTGGTGATGGTGAGGATCCCCAGTCGAGTGTGCCAGCTAGGTTTACAGGTTGAAGTGGAATGAGCTAGCGGCAGTTGTGTGATTTAGTGTGAGCTAAAAGTTTGTAATAAAGTTTGACTTCAAATGTAAGATAAATAAATTTGTGATTTGGTACGTTTGTAATAAATAAGGTTGTGGCTTGTGAACATACTTTAAACTGTTGCGATCCTTGATTATGGTAAATAGGGTTATTGCATATATTATTATATTCATATACAGGTTTAAATATGGTGTGTGCATGTGTTGTAGGCCCCAAACTTCTGACCCGGGTTTGGAGGGCGTCACAACTTGAGCTATGTCAGAGGTTGTCTTAGATTCTTCTGTCATCTTTCTTCTTTTCAGAGTTTCAACAGTTTCATCTTCAGCAGCAGCATCATCAAATACTTGAACCAACTTGCACACAGGATCCATCAGAATTTGAGGAATCTTTATTTCCTGTTTCTTGACTATCTCCCCAACTTTTCCTTTTCCCTCGTCTTTGGGATCAGTAGTGGTTTGAGATCTAGTGCTTGATCTTGGAATCTCCGTGGCAGATCTTTCTTTTATCACAATGCCTTTTTCCTTAGGCCTTGGAGGTTTTTTTGCATTAGAAGCTTTAGACTTAGGATTTGTCTTCTCAGCTGCAAATCTAGCTTCTTCCTCCTTTAGAGTCTCTAAATCCATTCCAGTATTATCCTTCAGAAACAATCTTTTATCAATTTCTTCATCAAGAGTCTGAATCTTGGGATCCTTACAGTAGACAGTAGTCTCCCTTAAGCTTCAGAGTTTGTAAAAACTTCTGAAAGACTTGACTTCCAGACTGAATCAGAACATCAGACTTTGTCATCATAATTTGATTATCAGAACTTGCTATCAGAATTTGTGCATTCACAACTTCAAAACTTGAATTCTTCTATGTAGAAGATTTGCTAGAATCAGAAATTAGTTTATGTGAAGAAACTTTGCTACTTTGCTTGCCTTGACCTTGACCTTTGCCCTTGCTAGGGTTTCCTTGGTCATCTTCAGAATCATCCTTTTTCTTTAGTGATTTTCTAATTGAGCATTTGGACTTAACTACCTTCTCCCCCTTTTTGGCATCATCTGGAAGGAGTAGTGAAAGAAGGAGTTCCAATGAAGATTGGATTTCATTGAGTTGGTTTTGTTGAGAGACTTGATTCTGCAGGACCTCATCCAGTTGAACCTGCTGCTTTTCTTGAACACGCTCAATAGCTTCCACTTTTTCATGAATTGGTCTGATAAACCTATTCTTGTCTAGCTTGAGCATCAGGTCCAGCTTGTCAGCATTTTCCTGAAGTTTATCAACCTTTTCATGAGTCTTGGAGTGTAGACCTTGAAGAAATTTAGTACTGAGAGCTGTGACTTTTAGTTGGTTCTTGAAATCAGAATTTGTCAGCAACTCGTCAGCTTTTGAAATATGTTCTGACAAAACATGTGAGCTAGGAATGAAGTCAGGTTCATTCCAGTTCTTTGTCCACTTAACTCATCTGAAAGTTTCCTCCCATGGAACAGGAGCATCTTCTTCAACAAATTTAAGCAGTGCCTCCTTGCCAAGAATTGGAGCATTTACTAGAGCACTTGCTGGAGCACTATCTCCAGAATCTGATAACATCTCATCATCTTCTGATAACACCAGAGTGTGTGTAACTGAAGGAGATTCTGGAACAACTTCATCTATTTCAGGTTCCAAATCCAGAATTGGTGTACTAGGAACTTTAACATTTAGCATTGGAGAAACAGGAGGAGTTGACTCTATTGCTGGTGGTGCTTCCATATACAAGACAATTGGAATATTCAGCCTGTGAATGTCAATTTCAGGACTTAACCCTGAATCTTCAACTGTGGCTGTTTTTTTTTGAATGGAGAGATAGGAGGTGTGATCACTGTGTCATGAACAGTATCTTCAGGTGCTGGAAGGGCTTCAATTATAATAGGTTCTAATGAGATCAGAGATTCATGTTCCCCTTCCTCAGCATCTGTATATTGAGATTGTGTAATTTTCACACCTGCTCTAGTCTTCCTTGATCTTCTAGATAGAGGAGTGACTATATCTATATCAGAACTTGAAGGTCTTTTCTTTTTCAAAATTCCAGAACACTCAGCATCATTCTCTTTCTGAAGAGTTGACTCTTCAGCTTCTACCTCTTTCTGAAAAATTACTTTTTCAGCTTCTTTTGTCACGGGTTCTGATGCAGGAACTTGGACTTGATCATCCTCATCAGATTCAGCCCTTAGAATAATCCTTCTTCTTCTCCTTGATGGAGATTTAGGCACAGAGATAGTCCTTTTAGGCCTAGAGGATTTGTCAGATTTTACAACTGGCACTTTTTGAGAAGTACCAGAGGTTTTGAATTTGAGAGGTGAGGTTCTGATAGTAGGTGCTGATGGTTGTGGTTGAGAGGATTGTGCTGGTTGATAGTAGGTTTTGATGGTAGGCTGTGGTTGAGTATTGGAAGGCTGTGTTGGTGGAGGTTGTGCTGGTGCTACATCAGGATATATGGTATTGTATGTGTGAGGATCAAAATTTACTAAAAACAGTTTGACAGATTGAGGAATTTGGAGAGGTCTTAGTACATTCTTCTTACTATCAGCAGATAATAAGTCTGTGAAAACCCTTTTGTGAAGTTTAAAGGGTTCCATTTTCTTACTAAAGTTTTGAGGTGCATCCGAACAACAGAAATTATATATAAGCTGACGGAATCTAGCAAAATATACTGTGTTGCTATCTTCTTTCATCCCATCACATATAAAACACAAAATAGCAGTAGCATAATCAAAATGAGTCTAATTAATAAGGGCATACCTAATTTGCTGACTCATTATTGGAATAGCATCAAAGTTGGAGCATTTGTTGGCAAAGGCCTTAGTAATACGGTCGAAAAAAAAGCTCCACTCCCTCCTGATGTAGGGCCCTTTCAGTTGTCCCAGCTTGGACAAAGATTTTTCATACCCAAGATTTTCCATCATATTTTGAAGAGCTGACTCCCCAACTTGTGAACTGTAAGTACAGTTTTCTGGCAGATGCAAAGCTTGTCGAATAATAGACAGGGTGACCAAGTGCTCATCTTCCCCTGTTGTAAAAATAATGCATGGGGACCCATTTTCACCACCATCATCATATACCCCAGACCTCCAGAACTCCAGAATTTGTATGCCTGAGAGAATCTATGGTTGGGTCAGAGCATACCCAATTTCACTTCGAGCAAGAAAATCTTGAATGAAGTGAAGTTCTAAAGGAGCCTCGTCCTTGTTGAGAATAGTCATGTAGTTGTTGGGGACAAACTTGGCTCCATCATAAATATGATCTTTAGGTGCCATTTCTATAAGAAATCAAGTGAAAATCGTGTGTTTGCAAGGTGTTTGATAAAATGCCTGTAACGGTTTTTATTAAAGAAGTGGCCAGGCTACATGGGTTTCCAACCTCTATCATTTCTGATCGGGATTGGATTTTCCTTAGCACATTTTGGAAAGAAATATTTAAATTGCACGGCACCAACTTGAAGAAAAGTACTGCCTACCACCCACAGACTGACGGGCAAACAGAAATCATCAATAAGGGTCTGGAAACGTATTTACGTTATTTTGTGGGTAGCAAACCAACATATTGGGCTAAATGGCTACCGTGGCCTGAGTTCTCTTATAATACAGCCCTGTTAGGGCGAAAACACGCACTAATATTCATGCAAGTATACGCGTTCGCAAGTAATATAGAATACTTTCTAGTTCGTTCCCTCAGAGACTCAGACTAAATTATTGTCTAATTAAACTCACTCACCAATGTATGATTACTTCTCAATGTTAAGATAATAACACTTAAAATTGTTGATTAAATATTAACTATAATTAACTACTTAATTAACCACTTAACTAACATTTCAATTTATCAATAATAAAACACTCATGAGATCACAACTTCATTATTACTTCCTTCTATAGCCATTGTTATTACCTTTAGCATGTGATAGTGATGATATTAATCGAATAACACGAAACTGATAAAAGCCAACATTCATTGTACTAATACCATTCTACCAAGCATCCACAATTAAGATAGAAGTTGAATAGTCATCAATTATGTTGAGTTCCTATATGTCTACAGAAATTGACAACACAACGATTTAAGCTCAAGTTATTCCTTTTGATTACATAGGGCAAATAAAACTGTTAGAGTTACCCACTAATCATGCTCAACGTACATGAACCTATGCTAGCATGGCAAGTTCTAAATCTCAAGATCCACCGTCGCTTCACAAGAGATTAACACCCTATCTTATATGTTCGCGACGCACATAAGACGAATACGCACAACCAATACTAGATATCAAGCAATCATCACACACGAAAGTATTAAACAATTAACTAAAGAATTCCATAATAAATCCGTTGCAACCCCATGATCACGATTAGCCCATAATAGAACTTATCGCCATCATGGGTTCATATGAAATCATGATAAACAAACACAAGAAAATAATAACTAAACTAATTATATTAAAACATAGTACGTCACAAGAGTAAATAAGTCAAAGCAAGAAAACTAGCATCCAACGTTACAACGAAACAAGAATCACAAGAATATATGCTCCCTCTTCGTTGCGGTGTGCTAAATCGGTCTTCTTCCTTATCTCCTTCGCTTCTTGCGTAAAACACAATCTAAAACATAATCCCCTTAATACTCTCTCTGAAAATGTCTCAAATCTACCTATATAATAGTCCCATAAAACTCAGATTACATAGAAGTTGGAAGCCAAACAGAAGTAGAAGTCTAAAATAATTTATCTTTTTCCCCGACCCTGCGCGCCCGCTCAGCATAGCTGCGCGGGCGCGCAGGTTGCTGCGCGGCCGCTCAGTATTGCTGCGCGGGCGCGCAGGCCTCTACTGGAAAAAATCCAGGTTTGCTCCGTTTCTTCGCCGTAATCTGCCCATTCCTTTCCTCTCGCAATGGTGAACACATGCCAAGGCTTATTCTTGATGATTCCTCCCCCGAAATGCAACTAATACCCTGAAATGCATAAACACTAGAAAAACGCATCAAATACACAAAATACTTGATTTCAAGACACCAATTTAAGCCATTTTAAGACGTTCTAAGTGGTATAAAATGCCACTTATCACACCCCCAAACTTAAATCGATGTTTGTCCTCAAGCGTCACAGACTCAAAAACAAATAAAAATATGCATGAATGCAATCTATATGAAAATGAAACGATCCCCCTTACTACAATTAATCAACCAAATTGCCACATCTCAACGAATGCAGTTAGACAACTAAAGATCAATAAACTCATGCAAACGGACATACAGCCAGAAATGTGGTGTGTGCAAATGCTTAACAGATATGCTTCGGAACTAGACCAATTACTATGACTAGACTATCCTCAAGGCAACCCTACGATTATACAAAGAATAAAAAATTCTAGGCACAAAGTGATATACAACACTACAAGACTCTGGAGCTTATTACGGAATCGTCCTTTTTATTTACAACTCAAATGCTTATTTGACCGTGCAATGAGTGAGGTCCACAAAAGACTTATACAATGGTATCCATGTAACGAGCGTTAGGTTAGCGGATCCCAGACTCTAAAAGCCTTAGGTCACTAGGCACAAACTCCCCTAAGAACTTAATAACTCGAATACCAAAGAGCCCACTCTTGATCAATTATGCAAATTTTTTTTTTTTAATAACTTCTGAGCAAGTGCGTTTCGCTCCATCTTGCTCAACCCTAGACTACTCGCAACATATGCGAGCCGGCTACTAGCCATTTGACGCCTAGCCACAACTAGCAACAACTTCCATATTTTTTTCTCCAAATTTTTTTCTTTTTTCATGTCTTTATCACTAAGAACCTATAATCGAATTCTAAGCATAATAAGTAGATTGACCTTGAAAACAACCAAATCATAACAACAATCTAGCCCTTACGCATTCTTTAAGACTTAGTGGACTTACAATTGTTTCTAGCATGCATATCAACCTACACAACTTAATATCACTTTAATGCTATCACTACACTCACATCAATATCACAATTCAGTCGATAAATCATTGCAAAAGGGATCATGGTAAATGCATGAGCTACATGACATTCATAAAAAAACTATATGGCATAAATTATGCAACTATATGAACTAAACTATCATGAATATGCAACTAAATGACACACACACAATATTCCTTAACTACCACCCCCAAACTAAAAATCTTCACTGTCCTCAGTGAAAGTAGTAGAAAGGAACACAGGGTATACCTACTCGGAGTCATCATCATCATCACCCTCAGTGGGTGGAGTATCAGGCGGCGGGTATGCAGAGTCCTCACCAAAAACTGGCCACTGGATATCAGCTCCAAGGCCTCGAAAAGCAGTCCCTAACGCAAGGGTGAGCTCCTGAGCAAACCTGCTCTGCGTCTCATACATGGCATCCATCCGCCGTGAAAGCCTCCTATACTGGGCATCACCCATCCCAGCACCCTCCTGAGCTCTCGAAGAACCAGCCTCACAATGCCCTGGCCTAGCCATAGTAGCACCTCATGCTGGACGCCCTCCTGGAAGACGATAACCCAACCCATGCTCCTCAGGCTCACCACCGGTCCACTCCTGCATCCCATTCAGAGTGCCAGAATCAATCGGAGCTGCTGGCAACTGCAACTGCTCATGAGCCGGCCAGTTCACTCCCACTGCTCGGTATAGCTTCGTAACCGTGGATGCATAAGGGATGTTCATATGCTTTGCTCCCCTCAAAAACTTCAGAATTCCTTGGTAGATAAACTCACCAAGGTCCACATAGTACTCATCATGCAGAATTCCCCACAACAACTGTGCTCTCTCAACTGTGACCTCGTGTGCATGTGAAGAAGGCAAAATATTAGCACATATAAATGCATTCCATGCACGGGCATACCTGTTCATGGCGATCGCCGGAAAGTGACGATACTCATTATAGCCTGGACTGCGGGTCCAAACTGTGCCTGGTCGACAGAGAGTCGCACAAATCAAATCCAAGTCAAAATCCTCAGCAGTCTTTTCATTCCAGTTATCCTCCTCGGGCTTCCTCTCTCGCTGTCCAATCACACGGTGAATTGCCGTAGGATGATAATCAACCGTCAGCCCACGGACTACAGAAAACCCATTTTTTTCAGCCTTCGCGTTCGCGTAGAACTCGCGAACAACGCTCATCGGTACTGCTTCGGGTGACTCATAAAAAGCTATCCACCCCTTCTCTGCAATCATGGGCAACAACTCACCATCCCTCCCTGATGGTAAAAACCCCCTCTCCTTCAGAATCGGCTTCCCCAACAGCCTAGTGTACTCCTCCTCCGCAGCTCTGTCAGTTAACCGAGGCCTTGCAGCAGTACCCCTCGATGAATCAGCAGTAGGAACTGTGCTGCTGCTGTCAATATTGTGTGCTCTCTTGGGTGCCATTGATTCGTGAATAAAAGTGTGTAAGAACTTATTTTTGATGTTTGTGAGAGGGTTTAAGTGTAGGAAGTTTTGTGGGAGATATGTAGGATAGGTGTATGTATATATAGGGTGTGGATTAGATTAGGGTTTGGGAATTAAGGGATAAAATGATGGGGTAGTGGGAACAATTCGTGGGTTTATGGGCTAAAACTGTTTTTGTGTTTTTGTTTGTTTTTTTTTTCTGAACTGTAAAAAAATTTCTGGAACTCGACCCCTGCGCGGCCGCTCAGCATAGCTGCGCGGGCGCGCAGAAGGTCTCTGGAAAAAAAAAATTTCAGCCCCTGTTTTCTGATTTTTTTGTGTTTTTGGATAGGTTATTAACTTCTAAGGGTTCCTGTAACAACAATTCATGGGTTGCCTCCCACGCAGCGCTTCTTTTTCTTCATTAGCTTGACGTTCCGTACCTTTCTCAAGTAGTCAACAAAATGGCACTAACCACCTCTCGGTTTGCCATGTCCCCATAGTAGTGCTTCAACCGCTGACCGTTAACCTTGAATGCTTGGTCCGAATCATTCTCAAAAATTTCCACCGCTCCATATGGAAACACAGTTTTGACAATAAAAGGTCCAGACCACCTTGATTTCAACTTCCCAGGAAAAAGTCGGAGTCGAGAGTTGAATAAAAGAACTTGTTGCCCTGGCACAAATAACTTAGGATGTAGCTTCCTATCGTGCCACCTCTTCACCTTTTCCTTATACATTTTGTTATTCTCGTACGCTTGAAGTCAAAATTCATCAAGTTCATTAAGTTGAAGCATTCTTTTCTTACCAGCTGTATCTAAATCCAGGTTCAATTTCTTTAATGCCCAGTAGGCCTTATGCTCAAGCTCCGCCGGTAGATGACATCCCTTACCGTACACCAACTGAAACGGTGACATCCCAAGTGGAGTTTTGTATGCTGTTCTGTAAGCCCAAACAGCTTCATCGAGCTTTAAAGACCAATCCTTCCTTGACGGACAAACAACCTTCTCTAGAATGCGCTTTATCTCTCTGTTACACACTTCCGCTTGACCATTTATTTGCGGATGATAGGCAGTAGCTACTCGATGATTCACATTATAACGCTGCATCATAGAAGTGAACTTACGGTTGCAAAAATGCGATCCTTCATCACTTATGATTACCCGAGGTGTTCCAAACCTTGTGAAAATTTGCTTATGAAGAAAATTTAGTACTGCCTTTGCATCATTTGTCGGTAAAGCTTTAACTTCGACCCATTTTGAGACATAATCGACTGCCAGTAAGATGTACTGATTATTGCAAGACGAGATAAAAGGCCCCATGAAATCGATTCCCCATACATCAAAGACCTCGACTTCAAGCATCACATTTAATGGCATTTCATCCTTCCTTGACAAATTTCCCACTCTTTGGCAACGATCACACCTTAAAACAAACTGATGAGCATCCTTGAACAAAGTAGGCCAGAAAAAACCTGCTTGCAGAATACGAGCTGCCGTCTTCTCACCTCCATAGTGTCCCCCATAAACCGTGGAATGGCAGTCTCGTAATATCCCCTCCGTCTCACAGAACGGGATACATCTCCTGATGATTTGGTCAGCTCCCTATCTAAACAAATATGGTTCATCCCACATATACCACTTCACCTCATGCAGAAACTTCTTCTTTTGAGCGGATGTCAAATTAGGAGGCATTATATTGCTGACGAGATAGTTTACAATATCTGCAAACCATGGTTCTTCCTCTTGAATTACAAACAACTGCTCATCCGGAAAAGATTCATTGATTAACGTCCTATCTTGTGAAGTAGAATCGGGATTCTCCAACCTAGAGAGATGGTCAGCTACTTGATTCTCAGTACCTTTTCTATCTTTGATCTCTAACTCAAATTCCTGAAGTAAAAGCACCCAACGAATGAGTCTCGGCTTCGAATCCTTCTTAGAAACCAGATAGCGAATAGCTGCATGATCAGTGAATACTGGTACTTTCGTACCAAGCAGATAAGATCGAAATTTCTCAAAGCCAAAGACTATAGCCAAAAGCTCCTTCTCAGTAGTGGTGTAGTTCAATTGGGCACCATTTAAAGTCTTACTCGCATAGTAGACCATATGGAAGAGATTTTTCTTGCACTGTCCCAGAACTGCACGTACCGCATAATCATTCGCATCACACATCATCTCAAACGGTTCTGTCCAATCTGGTGCTGTAATAACTGGTGCAGTAATCAAACTCTTCTTGAGAGTCTCGAATGCTGCCAAACATTCATCATCAAATTTGAACGGCACATCTTTCTCAAGCAAATTGCACAACGGCTTAGATATCTTTGAAAAGTCCTTGATGAATCGCCGATAAAAACCCGCATGACCAAGAAAACTACGGATTCCTTTCACAGAATTAGGTGGGGGAAGATTTTCAATGACTCCCACCTTGGCCTTGTCCACCTCTAGACCCTTGCTAGAGACCTTATGCCCAAGGATAATGCCTTCATGCACCATAAAGTGACATTTCTCCCAATTAAGCACCAAATTAGTTTCCACGGATCTTTTGAGTACGGCGCACAGATTATTCAAACATTCATCATAGGAGTGTCCAAAGACGGAGAAATCATCCATGAACACTTCGACGTTATTTCCAATCATGTCAGAGAATATAGCCATCATACATCTCTGAAAAGTGGCTGGGGCGCCACATAACCCAAACGAAACTCTGCGAAAAGCAAATGTGCCAAATGGACAAGTGAAGGTAGTCTTTTCCTGATTCTCTGGTGCAATACAAATCTGATTATACCCGGAATAACCATCCAGAAGACAAAAATACTCATGTCCCGCCAATCTGTCAAGCATCTGATCAATAAATGGAAGAGGGAAGTGATCCTTCCTTGTGGCTTTGTTCAATTTTCTATAATCCATGCATACTCTCCATCCTGTAACTGTTCGAGTAGGGATGAGCTCATTCTTTTCATTTGCAACCACAGTGATACCTCCCTTCTTAGGTACATATTGTACGGGGCTCACCCACGAGCTGTCAGAAATAGGATAAATGATGCCTGCATCTAGCCATTTCAGAATTTCTTTCTTCACCACCTCCTTCATGATGGGATTCAGTCTTCGCTGCTGTTCCACAGTTGGCTTACTACCTTCCTCTAGCAGAATTTTATGCATACAATATGAAGGACTTATCCCCTTGATGTCTGCTATGGTCCATCCTATAGCCGATTTGAATTCTCTCAAAATCCTTAAGAGCTTGTCTTCCTCACTACCTGAAAGGTCAGATGAAATAATAAGAGGTAACATAGATGAATCACCTAAAAAAGCATACCTCAAGTGTTCAGGTAATGGTTTGAGCTCCAAGGTAGGTGCTTCCTCTATTAATGGTTTGAGCTTCCCTTCAGCGTTCTTGAGGTCAGAAGTACCAAGAGATTCAAATGGTATGTCCAGCTTTCGCTTCCAGGGAGAAGCGTTCAGATATTGTAATTGCTCGTTGCTATCTTCATCATCGCTGTCAAAATCCCCCACTAAGGCCTTTTCCAATGCATCAGACATTAGCATGTGATCGAGTTCCGAAGTAACCGCAGAATCAATCACATCCACTTTTAAGCACTCCTCATCTTCTGTAGGGAATTTCATTGCCTTGAATATGTTGAAGGTCACATCCTGATCTTGGACCCGCATAGTAAGTTCCCCTTTTTGCACATCTATTAAGGTACGGCCAGTAGCCAAGAAAGGCCATCTCAAGATTATGGGAATCTTCTTATCTTCCTCAAAATCCAGAATAACAAAATCTGCTGGAAAGAAGAGCTTATCCACCTTGATGAGCACATCCTCAACTATGCCCCTTGGGTAAGTAATGGAATGGTCAGCCAATTGTAGCGACATGTATGTGGGTTTTGGATCAGGCAGATCCAGCTTTTTAAAGATCGACAACGGCATCAGATTAATGCTTGCTCCCAAATCACAAAGGCACTTGTCAAAAGTTAGATTGCCAATTGTGCAAGGAATGGTGAAGCTCCCTGGATCTTTCAGTTTTGGTGGTAACTTTTATTGCAGAATAGCGCTGCATTCTTCCGTGAGAGCAACGGTTTCAAGGTCATCCAGTTTCACCTTCCTTGAAAGAATAGTCTTCATAAACTTCGCATAACTAGGCATTTGTTCCAGAGCCTCAGTGAAAGGTATATTGATGTGAAATTTCTTGAACACCTCCAGAAACTTCCCGAACTGTCTATCCAGCTTTTGTTGCTGCAATCTCTTAGGAAAAGGTGGTGGAGGATAGAGTTGTTTCTCCCCTGTATTAGCCTCAGGAAGAGTGTGTTCAACAGTAGTCTTCCTTGGTTCCGCCACTTTCTCCTTTTGCTTAGATTCTTCACCTCTAATTTCAGCTTCTAATTCTTTTGCATTTTCAGCATCAGCTACTTTTCCAGACCTTAAGGTAATAGCCTTGACTTGCTCTTTAGCTTCCTTCCTTCCTGGTACTTCCGTGTCACTGGGAAGAGTGCCAGGTTGACGATTGAGCACTGTATTGGCTAATTGACCGATTTGATTTTCCAAGGTCTTGATAGAAACCGCCTGACTCTTGCACAACAGCTTAAGTTCCTCAAAATCAGCACTAGTGGGTGCAGCTGTACTTCCCTGTTGAGGATATGATTGCCTTGTAGCATATTGCTGTGGTTGCTGGAATCCAGGTGGGTTAAACTGTTTACTCACTCCTTGCTGATATGGTGGCTGAATAGCATTCTGATTATTCCCCCAGCTGAAATTTGGATGATTTCTGTTATTAGGATGATAGGTCGCTGGCACAGGCTGCTGTTGTCGCTGATAATTATTCACATACTGAACAGATTCGTTTACAAGAGAACACTGATCCGTAGCATGAGAACCTGCACAAACCTCACAAACCATAGCTCTTTGATTAACTCCATACGTAGCCAAAGAATCAACCTTCATTGATAGCGATTGGAGCTGGGCTCCAATAGCGGTGGCTGCATCAACTTCCAGAATACCTGCTACCTTGCCTGACGTCATCCTCTGAGTTGGGTTTTGATGCTCATTTGCAGCCATCGTCTCTATAAGATTATACGCCTCTGTATAGCTTTTAGCCCATAAGGCTCCTCCAGCTGCTGCATTGAGCATGGGCCGAGATGGAGCCCCCAAACCATTATAGAAACCAGTGATCACCATCCAATCCGGCATTCCATGATGTGGACATTTTCTCAATATTTCCTTGTAGCGTTCCCAAGCCTCGCACATAGATTCTGTAGGTTGCTGCGCAAACTGAGTAAGAGCACTCCTCATAGCAGCAGTCTTTGCCATTGGATAAAACTTCACCAGAAACTTTTGCGCAAGATCTTGCCACGTAGTGATGGACCCAGCTGGTTCAGAATGTAACCAGTCTTTAGCCTTATCCCTCAGTGAGAATGGGAAAAGCCTCAACTTGATAGCCTCATCAGTCACACCATTATACTTAAAAGTGCTGCAGATCTCGACAAAATTCCTTATGTGCATGTTGGGGTCTTCAGTTGCCGCTCCTCCAAAAGAAACAGAATTCTGCACCATCTGAATAGTGCCCGGCTTGATTTCAAAGGTGTTAGCTTGAATAGCCGGATGAAGAATGCTTGACTGAATGTCATCAATTTTAGGCCGAGAAAAATCCATAAGAGCTGGATCAGCTTGAACAATACGATCTCCCATGTTTACTGGTTCTTTCTACTCAGCTCCTGAATCCGAATCCTCAAAATCTAACTTCTCCGAAATATCAAGAACTTCGTCTGTCTCCTCAGCTGTATCTAAAGTCCTTTTGCGAGCACGAGAACGAGTTTGCATAAACGCTTGCTAAAGTACCTGAAACACAACCGAAAAGAGTAAGTAACTACTACGTCCTAATCACTGAGTCCTAATGACCAATGATGGTAAGTACATAAACTAAACAAATACGCCGAGTCCCCGGCAGCGGCGCCAAAAACTTGTTAGGGCGAAAACACGCACTAATATTCACGCAAGTATACGCGTTCGCAAGTAATATAGAATACTTTCTAGTTCGTTCCCTCAGAGACTCAGACTAAATTATTGTCTAATTAAATTCACTCACCAATGTATGATTACTTCTCAATGTTAAGATAATAACACTTAAAATTGTTGATTAAATATTAACTATAATTAACTAATTAATTAACCACTTAACTAACACTTCAATTTATCAATAATAAAACACTCATGAGATCACAACTTCATTATTACTTCCTTCTATAGCCATTGTTATTACCTTTAGCATGTGACAGTGATGATATTAATCGAATAACACGAAACTGATAAAAGCCAACATTCATTGTACTAATACCATTCTACCAAGCATCCACAATTAAGATAGAAGTTGAATAGTCATCAATTATGTTGAGTTCCTATATGTCTACAGAAATTGACAACGCAACGATTTAAGCTCAAGTTATTCCTTTTGATTACATAGGGCAAATAAAACTGTTAGAGTTACCCACTAATCATGCTCAACGTACATGAACCTATGCTAGCATGGCAAGTTCTAAATATCAAGATCCACCGTCGCTTCACAAGTGATTAACACCCTATCTTATATGTTCGCGACGCACATAAGACGAATACGCACAACCAATACTAGATATCAAGCAATCATCACACACTAAAGTATTAAACAATTAACTAAAGAATTCCATAATAAATTCATTGCAACCCCATGATCACGATTAGCCCATAATAGAACTTATCGCCATCATGGGTTCATATGAAATCATGATAAACAAACACAAGAAAATAATAACTAAACTAATTATATTAAAACAGAGTACGTCACAAGAGTAAATAAGTCAAAGCAAGAAAACTAGCATCCAACATTACAACGAAACAAGAATCACAAGAATATATGCTCCCTCTTCGTTGCGGTGTGCTAAATCGGTCTTCTTCCTTATCTCCTTCGCTTCTTGCGTAAAACATAATCTAAAACATAATCCCCTTAATACTCTCTCTGAAAACGTCTCAAATCTACCTATATAATAGTCCCATAAAACTCAGATTACATAGAAGTTGGAAGCCAAACAGAAGTAGAAGTCTAAAATAATTTATCTTTTTCCCCGACCCTGCGCGGCCGCTCAGCATTGCTGCGCGGGCGCGCAGGCCTCTACTGGAAAAAATCCAGGTTTGCTCCGTTTCTTCGCCGTAATCTGCCCATTCCTTTCCTCTCGCAATGGTGAACACATGCCAAGGCTTATTCTTGATGATTCCTCCCCCGAAATGCAACTAATACCCTGAAATGCATAAATACTAGAAAAACGCATCAAATACACAAAATACTTGATTTCAAGATACCAATTTAAGCCATTTTAAGACGTTCTAAGTGGTATAAAATGCCACTTATCAAGCCCCACATTGTGCTACGAAGGTCATCCCATTCAAGGTGGTTTATGGTTGCGATCCACCCCATCTCATTAGAGCAGGGAAAGGACAGACCTCTATCCAAAGCATTGATAAGATGTTGCAGGAGAGGGATGCTTTGTTAGATGATCTTCATGTTCATTTGGTTCAAGCACAACGAGTCATGAAATATGCTGCAGACCTTAAACAAAGAGATGAAAGTTTTGAGGTGGGGGATTTGGTATACTTAAAGCTCCAACCATATCGATAGACTGTAGCCAGACGCCAAAATGAGAAGTTTCTTATAAATTAACTCTACCAGAAAATTCGCGAGTTCATCTGGTGTTCCACATATCACAGATGAAAAGAACAGTAGGAGATACTATTATTTCTACACAATTACCACCGCATTTGGAAGCAGACCTTGAGCTAATAGTTGAACCGGAAGAATTATTGGAAGTCAGAGAGATCAAACAGGGAAAGGTGACAAGACTGGAAGTATTGATCAAATGGAAAGCACTGCCAGTAACAGAGGCCATGTGGGAGGACATGTCTACTTTCTGCAACAAATTTTCACATTTCCACCATGAGGACAAGGTGGCTATCTGGGGGGAAGTAATGTAATGCACCAAGACAGCACACGTCAAGTGATAACATACTCAAGAAGGAAGGGCAGAAAAGTAATATCACACATAAATAATTAAAGTACAGTCAGCAGTGGAGTCAAAGGGTAAAATAGAGAATGCAGAGGAAAAGAGGATCATATAATTTAGGGGAAATATCATTAGGGTTTCATCTTATTATTCTTTTGTAATCGTTTACTGCCAAACTTTGAGAGACCTGGGCTCTCGAAACATCCAGCATATCCTTTAATTTAATGAGTAATTATGTTTGTTGTTTTTATCAAAGTTATAGATCTCTGCTTGTAGTTTCAGTTGAGTGTAAGAATTAAGTCATTCCATCACAGAAAGTCCGTCAGAAAATAGAGAGAAAAAGAGAGAGAAAGAGAGAGAGAGAGAGAGTAAAAGAAATAAGAGATTAAAGTAAGAGATAAGATAAAAGATTTGTATAATCTTTTATCTCTAATATTTATACTCTTCCCATTCAACGGCTCTTTTTGGAAGTAAAATAGACATGTGACACCTGGCAGCATGTAAATAGTCAAAATATTATTAGTGGGCACGGTAAACGTGCAGTAATTATTGCTCACATGCGGTTACCAAAACAAACACGCAACCCATTAACCAAATGATTATCACTGTTTTTATCTCACTTAATTATTTTCTGATAAATATGGTCGTTACAGTAAAAACTATAAATAAGTCAAATAAATAAATAATGCCACGTAAGCATCAGGATTTGCATCAGAACTTGACTATTATCAAAATTTAACGATCATCAGAACATGGCTCATGTACTCAAAAAAATGAATGACTATTTTTGTGTTTCTCCACACAAATACTTACTGGTTTCTTCAGAGTTTAATCATCAGAACTTTCATCAGAACTTGTCCTCAGAATTTATGCAAATAATACTTAACTCTTTATCAGAAACAACTTAATCACCACAGTAATTTTCATCATTCATATGGAGTGATAGTGTATGTATGTGCAAATGATCAGAAAAAGATTAAAGTCTGATAAACTTCAGTATATCTTAGAAATAAGGCATAACTAAGAAAAGTGCTTAAAATCTCTCTTGAATTGTGAAGTCTACTATAGAATAAAGTTATGCAAGAATCCACTTCACTATTTGTGCTCATTTTATGCATCTTTTGAAATTCTTTAGACAGTGGCTTCTTAGTGTAAATGAGTTACAAATGCCATCAGAATTTATGTTGTTATTAGAGTATTTCTCCAGTAATCAGAGAATGTAAAAAGTCACCAAGAAAAATTAATTTGCTTTTCTAATACATATTACTTAATACCAGCAATGCACTTGGATCTTCCATTTCACATATTTACTCTAGATCTCAAAGGAGTACCTGATTTCAATTTTTCTTTTCTTTTATTTTCTTCAGATAAGTGAGGCTTATCAAGCATATAGTTCATCCTTAAGATTTATTGACATCAGAATTTTACAGATAAGAAGCAATAATCTAGTTTGTGACTTAGTAATAAGATTTATAAAGTAAATTTGACTCAGATCAAAATCAGAATTTGCTCGTGTTATTGATTTCCACATAAATAACTAATTCAAACATGGGATTCATAGTTTGTTAAAGACTACTAAGTCAGCATCTAACAAGATAATCCTCATTGGATTGAATAGTCACAGAACATTCAAAACACTTTCAGAGTTTATAGAATCACATCAGATAATAAGAAGTGTTTAATATGTAACAATTTAGGCACATATTACATTGAGATAAGAAAATCTGTAAACACTGATCATAAAGTCTGATGTATGAGAACAAAAACTAAACAGATTTTGAGAAAGAACCTGAAACCATTCCAAGTTCATTTACCAGTCTTGTAAAGTAGCTTCATATAGTGATTTTGTGAAGATATCTGCTAGTTATTAATCTGTTGGAACAAAATACAATTCCACTGTACCTTCTATCGCATGTTCCCTTATGAAATGGTACCTAATGCTGATGTGCTTTGTCATTGAGTGTTGAACTGGATTTCCTGTCATAGCAATAGCACTTTGATTATCACAGTAAATAGGTATTTTAGAAAATTCTAACCCATAGTCCAGTACTTGATTCTTCATCCAAAGAATCTGTGCACAACAGCTTCCTGCAGCAATATATTATGCTTCTGTAGTTAACGTGGAAATTGATTTATGTTTCTTGCTAAACCAAGAAACCAATCTGCCTCCAAGAAATTGGCAGCTTCCACTAGTGCTTTTCCTGTCTATTTTGCATCCTACAAAATCTGCATCTGAGTAACCTATTAGCTTAAAATCTGATTCCCTAGGATAGCACAATCCTAGATCAGCTGTACCCTTGAGGTACTTGAAAATTCTTTTCACAGCTATTAGATGAGGTTCTCTTGGATCAGCCTGAAATCTTGCACAAAGACAGGTAGCATACATGATATCAGGTCTACTAGCAGTAAAATAGAGTAAAGAGCCAATCATACCTCTGTAGTCAGTCATATCTATTGATGCTCCAGTATCTTTATCTAACTTGGTGGCAGTGGCCATGGGAGTTGATGTAGTAGAACTGTCTTGCATTCTAAACTTCTTGAGTAAATTTCTGGTGTACTAGGATTGATTTTATGAAAGTACCTTCTTCAGTTTTCTTGACTTGAAGTCCCAGAAAATAGCTAAGTTCTCACATCATACTCATTTGATATCTTGACTATATTAACTTGGAAAATCTTTCACAAAGTTTTGTATTTGTAGAGCCAAAGATGATATCATCAACATATATCTGTACCAAAAGTAAGTCATTTCCATGGTTGAGGTAGAATAAATTCTTGTCAATTGTGTCTCTGTTAAATCCACTTTCTAGAAGAAATTGAGCCAGAGTCTCATACCATGCTCTAGGAACTTGCTTAAGGCCATAAAGTGCTTTGTCAAGCCTGTAGACATGATTTGGAAATTTTAGATCTACAAAGCCTGGAGGTTGTTCAACATATACCTCTTCTTCCAATTCTCCATTGAGAAAAGCACTTTTCACATCCATTTGAAAGACTTTGAACTTCTTGTGAGCAGCATAAGCCAAAAAGATTCTTATGGTTTCCAATCTAGCAACTGGAGAAAATGTTTCATCATAGTCAATACCCTCATGTTGAGAGTAACCTTTAGCAACCAGCCTTGCTTTATTTCTTGTAATTATGCCATCACTGTCAGTTTTATTTCTGAACACCCATTTTGTACCAACAATTGATCTGTTCTTTGGTCTTGGCACTAGGGTCCAGACTTTATTTCTTTCAAATTCATTTAACTCTTCCTGCATTGTTTGCACCCAATCAGCATCTTGAAGAGCTTCTTCCACTTTCTTTGGTTCAGTCTGAGATAGAAAGGAATGATAGAGACATTCATTTGTTGTTGATGTTCTAGATTTGACACCTGCTTCAGGATCTCCAATTATTAAGTCAGGTGTCTGTGATTTAGTCTACTTCCTTCCAGATGGAAGTTGATCTCTAGAACTGGATCCTCCCCTATGATGCTGTCTCCATCAGCATTTTCTGATGCTCCCCCTGAAGTTATGCTCTCTAAGATTCCAAAATTTGAGTTGGATCCTTCAGGAATTGAAGAATCAGAGTTTCCAGAATTGTCAGAATTTGGCTTATCAACACTTGATGAATCAGAACTTGAAGAGTCACTGACAGGTTCTGATGCTTCTTGAGAGTCTTGAGATGTGGTATGATCATCAGCTTGCTCCCCCTGAATAGGTGCATTTTCCTTTGGAGCAATTACCATAGTTTCAATGACATCAGAATTTAACCCGTCAAAACTTACAGGACCAGGATTTAGGTCATCAGAATTTACAGAATCAGAATTTACATCTTCATTTTCAAATCTCAGTTGATCATGATCATTGAAATCTTCAAGTTCAGTAATATTTTTATTATCAAAAGATACATTGATAGATTCCATGACAACCCTTGTTCTTAAATTATAGACTCTGAAGGCTTTTGTGGAAAGTGGATATCCAACAAAAATTCCTTCATCAGCTTTTAGATCAAATTTTGACAGCTGTTCAGAATGAGTCTTAAGAACAAAACACTTGCATCCAAATACATGAAAGTATTTCAGATTTGGCTTCTTTTTCTTCACCATCTCATATGGTGTTTTTCCATGCTTATTTATGAGTGTAGCATTCTGTGTAAAACAAGCAATCTGCACAGCTTTAACCCAAAAATAGGTTGGTAGCTTTTCTTCATCAAGCATAGTTCTTGAAGCTTCAAAAAGAGTCATGTTCTTTCTTTCTACAACTCCATTCTGTTGTGGAGTTCCAGGTGCAGAAAATTCCTGCTTTATTCCATGCTCTTTGCAGAACTCTTCCATGATTGAATTCTTGAACTCAATGCCATTATCACTTCTTATTATTTTAACAAAATCTTTGACTAACTTATCCAATTGTCTAACATGATCAGTTAGAGTAGATGTAATTTCATTCTTCTTGTGCAAGAAATACACCCAAGTGTATCTTGTGAACTCATTGTAATATACGTAAATTTTATATTTTATATAATAATAATAATAATAATAATAATAATAAAATATTAATAATAACAAAATTAATAATAAGTTTTGAATTAAATTTTGAATAAGAATAAGTTATTAAATATATTGATTAAATTAGAAATGATAAAGGAAAGATAATAATGTGCAATTAATTATTAAAATTCTAATTCTAATAGTTAGAGGATAGCTTTTGCAATATATATACTAAAACACGAGCATTATTCATGTCCGCGAGTAGAAAAAAAAGAGCAAAAAAAACCCTAGAATAAGAATCAGAGAAAGCGCGGCCATCATAGAAACAAAAGAACACAGGGGAGATTACCAGCGGGAGAAACCCTGTCATTCATACGTTAGCACAAAAGGGTAATCTTATTGTCCTTACTCCAATTTTTAGTATAAATAATTTAATATTCAAATGATCTCATGCTTTTGTCTGTTAGAGTAAAGAATTAAAGTTTTGATTTTGTTCTTAACAATACATATCTTCGGTTTCCTTCTTAGGTTGTACAATCACTTATTTTAATTTGTGTTAGGGTAGTGAAGCTATATTCACATGTTCTATCACCGAGTCCTATAGTTTTAATTTTGATATCTATTTTTTTATAATAAGTTTTAATACGTTATTACATGTGTTGTGAATATTTAATTTTTTTTACTATTATTATCATGGTCCAATATGAATATACGAATTATGCTACTATGCTCTATTTAAATAGGTTTCATATTTATATTATATATAATTAATGATTGGCACCTAGAGTTTTTATAATGTTTACAACCCAGTTTGTTATATTATTCTCAAGTATGTATTTGGATCACTATAATCTATGTTAAATGATTTGTAATATAATCTATGTTAAATGATTTTTAATATAATCTATGTTAAATGATTTGTAATATGTTAGTATTTTTTTTAAGTTATGTTAACTAATGACTAGTTATATGTTATCTGCTAAGTCTATTAGTTTGATTTTTATTGTTAAATTCAAGTTATTAAAGCTTCAATGTCCTTGCAATAATATCTATATTATTATTATATTAAATTGGTGGTCAGGCATGTTAACTAGCATATGATATAACAAAGTCAGGGCGTACGGATAACACTATTTTGTATTTATTATTGTTCAAGGCTAGTGGGCTGCTTATAGGTCTTAGATGTGCTTGACAATTTACGAGTAAATGATAAGTGGCATTTTATACCACTTAGAACGTCTTATAATAGCTTAAATTGATGTCTTGAAATCAAGTTTTTTGTGTATTTGATGCGTTTTTCTAGTGTTTGTGTATTTCAGGGTATTATTTGCATTTCTGGAGAGATTTCATCAAGAATAAGCCTTGGCATATGTTTGGCATTGCAAGTGGGAAGATGAGAGCAGAATGCAGCAAGAAACGGGAGCAAAAACAAAGCATTTTCCAGAAGGGGTCTGAGCGCCCGCTCAGCTCTACTGAGCGACCGTTCAGGAAGCTGAGCGCCCACTCAGGAATGCTGAGCGGCCGCTCAGGGACGGAAATTTAAAATAATTATTTTAGACTCTTAATTCTGTTAAGCTTCCAACTTCTGAGTTAGCTGGGTTTTATGGGACTCCTATATAAGTAGTTTTTAGAGATGTTTCACATAGTGTTGAATCGTAATATTAATCAATGAGCGAGGAGATAAGGAAGAAGACCGTTTTAGCACGCCGCAATGAAGAGGAAGCATATCTTCTTGTGATTCTTTATTTCATTGTAACGTTGGATGCTAGTTTTCTTTACTTTGAACCTATTTACTCTTGTGACGTACTCTGGTTTAATATAAGTAGTTTTAATTATTCTCGTATGTTATTATCATATTTTCTTATGAACCCATGATAACGATGAGTTCTATCATGGGCTAATCGTGATCATGGGGTCGTAACGGATTTACTATGGAATTCTTTAGTTAGTTGTTTAATACCTTAATGTGTGATGAGTGTATGATATCTAGTTTTGGTTGTGCTTATTTGTCTTATGTGCGTCGCGAACATATAAGATAGGGTGTTAATCTCTTGTGAAGCGACGGTGGATCTTGAGGTTTAGAACTTGCCATGCTAGCATAGGTTCATGTATGAGTATGCATGATTAGTGGGTAACTTTAACCGTTTTACTTGCCCTGTGAAATCAAGAGGAATAACTTGTGCTTAAACCGTTATGTTGTCAAATTCTGTAGACATATAGGGTCTCAACATAATTTATGCCTATTCAACTTCTGTCTTAATTGTGGATGCTTGGTAGAATGGTATTAGTATAATGAAAGTTGGCTTTTATCAGTTTCGTGTTGTTTGATTAATATCATCACTGTTGCATGCTAAGGGTAATAACAATGACTATTGAAGGAAGTAGTAATGAAGTTGTGATCTCATGTGTGTTTTAATATTGTTAATTCAAGTGTCAATTAAGTGCTTAATTCTCGTAGTTAATTGTAGTTAATAATTAGTTAATCAAATCTAAGTGTTATTGTTTTGACATTGAGAAGTAATAATACATTGGTGAGTGAGTGTCAATTGAACATAATTAGTCTGAGTCTCTGTGGGAACGAACTAGAAAGTATTTTATATTACTTGCTAACGCGTATACTTGCGTGTATTATTAGCGCGTGTTTCCGTCCTAACAAGTTTTTGGCGCCGCTGCCGGGGACTCGGCTATTTGTTTAGTTAATGTACTTACCATCAGTGGTCATTAGGACTCATTGATTAAGACGAGTTACTTATTGTTTTTGGTTGTGTTTCAGATACTTTAGCGAGCATTTATACAAACACGTTCTCGTACTCGCAAGACGACTTTAGATATGGCTGAGGAGACAGACGAAGTTCTTGATATTCCAGAGAAGATAGATTTTGAAGATTCGGATTCAGAAAGTGAGCAGAAAGAGCCAGTAATCATGGGTGATCATATAGTTCCGGCAGATCCAGCTCTTATGGACTTTTCTCGGCCTAAAATTGATGACATTCAGTCTAGCATCATACACCCGGTTATTGAGGCCAATAACTTTGAAATCAAGCCTGGCACTATTCAGATGGTGCAGAATTCCGTTTCTTTCGGAGGTGCTGCGACTGAAGACCCCAACATGCACATAAGGAATTTTGTCGAGATCTGTAGTACTTTCAAATATAATGGTGTGACTGATGAGGCTATCAAGCTGAGGCTTTTCCCATTCTCACTGAGGGATAAAGCTAAGGATTGTTTACATTCTGAACCAGCTGGGTCCATCACTACTTGGCAAAATCTTGCGCAAAAGTTTCTGGTGAAGTTTTATCTAATGGCGAAGACTGCAACTATGAGGAGTGCTCTTACTCAGTTTGTGCAGCAACCTACAGAATCCTTGTGTGTAGCTTGGGAGCGCTACAAGGAGATGTTGAGAAAGTTTCCACATCATGGTATGCCTGATTGGATGTGATCACTGGTTTCTATAATGGTTTGGGGCCCAATCTCGGCCCATGCTCGATGCAGCAGCTGCAGGCGCCTTGTGGGCCAAAAGCTATACTGAGGCTTATAATCTGATTGAGACGATGGCTGCAAATGAGCATCAAAACCCAACTCAAAGGATGATGCCTGGCAAGATAGCAGGTATTTTGGAAGTTGATGCAGCTACAGCTATTGCCGCGTAGCTCCAAGCGCTGTCTATGAAGGTCGATTCTTTAGCCACCTATGGAGTCAATCAGATCACTATGGTCTGTGAGCTTTGTGCAGGTTCTCATGCTACGGATTAGTGTTCTCTTGTTAATGAATCTGTTCAGTATGTGAACAATTATCAGCGACCGCAGCAGCCTGTGCCAGCTACTTATCATCCTGACAACAGAAATCATCCAAATTTCAGCTGGAGTAATAATCAGAATACTATTCAGCAACCATATCAGCAAGGCGTAAGTAAATAGTTTAATCCACCTGGATTCCAGCAACCACAGCAGTATGCTCAAAGGCAATCATATCCTCAACAAGGAGGTGCAGCTCCACCCTCTAGTGCTGATTTTGAGGAACTTAAGTTGTTGTGCAAAAGTCAGGCGGTTTCTATCAAGACCTTTGAAAATCAAATCGGTCAAATAGCCAATGCAGTGCTCAATTGTCAACCTGGCACACTTCCCAGTGATACTGAAGTTCCAGGCAGGAAGGAAGCTAAAGAGCAAGTCAAGGCTATTACCTTAAGGTCTGGAAAAGTTGATGATGATGAAAAAGCAAAAGACGAAGAAGCTGAAGTTGGTGATGAAGAAGCTAAGCAAGGGGAGAAAGCGGCGGAACCAAGGAAGACTACTGTTGAACACACTCTTCCTGAGGGTGATACAGGGGAGAAACAGCTCTATCCTCCACCACCTTTCCCTAAGAGATTGCAACAATAAAAGCTGGATAAGTAGTTTGGTAAGTTTTTGGAGGTGTTCAAGAAACTTCACATCAATATACCTTTCGCTGAGGCTCTAGAGCAAATGCCTAGTTATGCGAAATTTATGAAGAGTATTCTTTGAAGGAAAATGAAACTGGATGACCTTGAAACCGTTGCTCTAATGGAAGAATGCAGTGATGTGCTGCAACAAAAGTTACCTCCAAAGCTTAAAGATCCAGGTAGCTTCACCATTCCTTGCACCATCGGTAAGTTGTCTTTTGACAAGTGCCTGTGTGATTTGGGAGCAAGCATCAATCTGATGCCATTTTCGATCTTCAAAAAGTTGAATTTGCCTGATCCAAAGCCCACCTACATGTCTCTACAATTGGCTGATCGTTCTATTACATACCCACGAGGCATAGTGGAGGATGTGCTAGTAAAGGTGGATAAGCTCTTCTTTCCTGCAGACTTTGTTATTCTGGATTTCGAGGAAGATAAGAAGATTCCCATAATCTTGGGGAGACCTTTCTTGGCTACAGGCCGTACCTTGATAGATGTGCAGAAAGGTGAACTTACTATGCGGGTGCAGGATTAGGATGTGACATTCAATGTATTCAAAGCGATGAAATTCCCTACAGAAGATGAGGAGTGCTTAAAATGGATTTGATTGATTTTGCGGTTACTTCAGAACTTGATCATATGCTAATGTCTGATGCATTAGAGAAAGCCTTAGTGGGGGATTTTAACAGTGATGATGAGGATGGAAATGAGCAACTACAATATCTAAATGCTTCTCATTGGAGGTGAAAGCTAGATATGCCATTTGAATCTCTTGGTGCTTCTGACCTCAAAAATGCTGAAGGAAAGCTCAAACCATCTATTGAGGAAGCACCTACCTTGGAGCTTAAACCATTGCCTGAACACTTGAGGTATACTTTTTTAGGTGATGCATCTACTTTACCTGTTATTATTGTATCTGACCTTTCAGGAAGTGAGGAGGACAAGCTCCTGAGGATCTTGAGAGAATTCAAATCGGCTATCGGATGGACTATAGCGGACATCAAAGGGATCAGCCCTTCATACTGCATGCATAAAATTCTGCTAGAGGAAGGTAGTAAGCCGACTGTTGAGCAACAGTAAAGACTTAATCCTATCATGAAAGAAGTGGTGAAGAAAGAAATTCTGAAGTGGCTGGATGCAGGAATCATTTATCCTATTTCTGACAGTTCTTGGGTGAGCCCCGTGCAATGTGTACCTAAGAAAGGAGGTATCACAGTGGTAGAAAATGAGAAGAATGAGCTCATCCCTACTCAAACAGTCACAGGATGGAGGGTATACATGGACTACAGAAAGTTGAACAAGGCCACAAGGAAGGATCACTTCCCTCTTCCATTTATTGATCAGATGCTTGACAGGTTGGCCGGTCATGAGTATTATTGTCTTCTGGATGGTTATTTGGGGTATAATCAGATACGTATTACACCAGAGGATCAAGAAAAGACTTCCTTCACTTGTCCATTTGGCACGTTTGCTTTTCACAAAGTTTCGTTTGGCTTATATGGCACACCGGCCACTTTTCAGAGATGTATGATGGCTATATTCTCTGATATGATTGGAAATAATGTCGAGGTGTTCATGGACGACTTATCCATCTTTGGACATTCATATGATGAATGTTTGAATAATCTTCGTGCGGTGCTCAAAAGGTGTGTGGAAACTAATTTGGTGCTCAATTGGGAAAAATGTCACTTTATGGTGCGTGAAGGCATTATTCTTGGGCATAAGGTCTCTAGCAAGGGTCTTGGGTTGGACAAAGCTAAGGTGGGAGTCATTGAAAATCTTCCACCACCTATTTCTGTGAAAGGAATCCGTAGTTTTCTTGGTCATGCGGGTTTTTATCGGCTTTCATCAAGGACTTTTCGAAGATATCTAAGCCGTTGTGCAACTTGCTCGAGAAGGATATGCCTTTCAAATTTGATGATGAATGCTTGACGGCTTTCGAGACTCTCAAGAAGAGTTTGATAATTGTACCTGTTATAACGGCACCTGATTGGACAGAGCCTTTTGAGATGATGTGTGATGCGAGTGATTATGCGGTGGGCGTAGTTCTTGGGCAGCGCAAGAATAATCTCTTTCATGTGGTCTACTATGCTAGTAAGACTTTAAATGGAGCTCAAATGAACTACACCACTACTGAGAAGGAGCTCTTGGCTATAGTCTTTGGTTTTGAAAATTTTTGATCTTATTTGCTTGGGACAAAGGTGACAGTGTTCACTGATCATGTGGCCATCCGCTATTTGGTTTCCAAGAAGGATTCGAAGCCTAGACTCATTCGTTGGGTGCTCTTGCTACAGGAGTTTGAGTTAGAGATCAAGGATCGAAAAGGTACTGAGAATCAAGTAGCTGACCATCTCTCTAGATTGGAGAATCCCGAGTCTACTTCACATGATAAGACATTGATCAACGAATCTTTTCCGGATGAGCAGTTGTTCATAGTTCAGGAGGAAGAGCCATGGTTCGCAGATATTGTGAATTATCTTGTCAGCAATATAATGCCTCCTAATATGAATACAGCTCAAAAGAAGAAGTTTCTGCATGAGGTAAAGTGGTATATGTGGGATGAACCGTATTTGTTTAGATAGGGAGCTGACCAGATCATCAGGAGATGTATCCCATTCTGTGAGACGGAGGGGATATTATGAGACTGCCACTCCACAGTTTATGGTGGACATTATGGTGGTGAGAAGACGGCAGCTCGTATTCTGCAAGCAGGTTTTTTCTGGCCTACTTTGTTTAAGGATGCTCATCAGTTCATTTTAAGGTGTGATCGTTGCCAAAGAGTGGGAAATCTAACGAGGAAGGATGAGATGCCGTTAAATGTGATGCTTGAAGTCGAGGTCTTTAATGTTTGGGGAATCGATTTCATGGGGCCATTTGTTTTGTCCTGCAATAATCAGTACATCTTGCCGGCAGTTGATTATGTCTCAAAATGGGTAGAAGTCAAAGCTCTGCCGACGAATGATGCAAAGGTAGTGTTGAATTTTCTTCATTAGCAGATTTTCACAAGGTTTGCAATGCCATGAGTAATCATAAGTGATGAAGGGTCGCATTTCTGCAACCGTAAGTTCACTTCTATGATGCAGCGCTATAATGTGAATCATCGTATTGCTACTGCCTATCATCCGCAAACGAATGGTCAAGCGAAAGTGTCTAATAGAGAGATCAAGTGCATTTTAGAAAATATTGTTTGTCCGTCAAGGAAGGATTGGTCTTTAAAGCTTGATGAAGTTGTTTGGGCTTACAGAACAGCATACAAGACTCCACTCGGGATGTCCCTATTTCAACTGGTGTACGGTAAGGGATGTCATTTACCTGCGGAGCTTGAGCATAAGGCCTATTGGGCATTGAAGAAGTTGAACCTGGATACAGATGCAGCTGGAAAGAAGCGAATGCTTCAGCTAAATGAACTTGATAAATTTCGACTCCAAGTGTACGAGAACAACAAAATGTACAAGGAAAAAGTGAAAAGGTGGCACGACAGGAAGCTATATCCTAAGTCATTTATGTTGAGGCAGCAAGTTCTTTTATTCAACTCTCGTCTCTGACTTTTTCCTGGAAAGTTGAAATCAAGGTGGTCTGGACCTTTTATCGTCAAAACTGTGTTTCCACATGGAGCGGTGGAGATTTTTGAGAATGATCTGGACCAAGCATTCAAGGTTAATGGTCAGCGTTTGAAGCACTACTATGGGGACACAGCAAACTGGGAAGTGGTTAGTGCCGTTTTATTGTCAACTTGATTAAGGTATGCTACGTCAAGATAATGACAAAAAAGAAGCACTTCTTGGGAGGCAACCAATGATTTGTTGTTACAGGAACCCTTAGAAGTTAGTAACCTATCCAAAACCACAAAAAAATCAGAAAAACAGGGTGAGAAAATTATTTTTCCAGAAGACCCCTGAGCGCTTGCTCATCTCTGCTGAGCGACCGCTCAGCAAGTTGAGCGCCCGCTCAGCTTTGCTGAGCGACCGCTCAGGGCCCGACTGGCAGAATTTTTTTTAAGCCTTATAAAAATCCAAAAAAATTAGAAAAATCAAAAATCAAAACACAACCCCACTACCCACGAATTATCTTCCCATTACCCACATTTTTAACCCTCAAAACCCACTCCTAATCAAATTTAAACCCTAATCTCTACCCTATATATACATACAACTATTCCATATACTCCACATACACTTTCAAACCTTAAACTCTCTCCCATATTCAAAAACATAAATCTTAAACACTTTTTCTCAGTTTCGATGGCACCCAAGAGATCCAGGACTATTGATAGCAGTAGCACTGTTCCTACTGCAGATTCATCGAGGGGTACTGTTGCGAGGCCTCGTTCGTTTGATAGGGCTGCTGAGGAGGAGTATACTAGGCTTCTGGGTAAGCCGATTTTGAAGGAGAGGGGATTCTTACCATCGGGGAGGGATGGTGAGTTGTTGCCAATGATTGCTGAGAAGGGTTGGATTGCTTTTTGTGAGTCACCAGAGAAAGTTCCGATGAGCGTTGTTCGCGAGTTCTATGTGAATGGAAAGGCTGAAAAGAATGGGTTTTCTGTTGTGCGGGGGATGACGGTCGATTATCACCCTGAGGCGATTCGCCGTGTGATTGGGCAGCGACAGAGGAAGCCCATGGAGGAGAATTGGGATGAGAAGACTGCTGAAGATTTTGACTTGGATTTGATTTGTGCTACTTTCTGTAGGTCGGGCACGGTTTGGACTTTCAAGACTAGGACTAACGAGTATCGCCATTTTCCGGCGATTGCGATGAATAGGTATGCCCGTACATGGAATGCCTTTATTTGCGCTAATATTATGCCTACTTCACATGCACATGAGGTTACAGTTGAGCGAGAACAGTTGTTATGGGGTATTTTGAATGAGGAGTACTATGTGGACCTTGGTGAGTTCATCTACCAAGGAATTCTAAAGTTTTTGAGGGGATCTAAGCACATGAACATCCCTTATGCATCCACGGTTATAAAGCTTTGCCGAGCAATGGGAGTTCAGTGGCTGTCTCACGAGCAGTTGAAGCTGTCGGCCGCTCCGATTGATTCCGGGACTCTGAATACGATGCAGGAGTGGACTGATGGAGAGCCTGGGGAGCATGGGTTGGGTTATTGTCTTCCAGAAGGGCGTCCAACACGCGGTGCTACTATGGCGAGACCAGGGCGTGATGAGGCAGGCTCTTCTAGAGCTCAGAAGGGTGCTGGGATGGCTGATGCCCAGTATAGGAGGCTGTCGAGGAGGATGGATGCTATGTACGAGACCTAGAGCAGGTTTGCTCAGGAGCTCACCCTTGCGCTTGGGACTGCTTTTAGAGGCCTTTGAGCTGACATCCAGTGGCCAATTTTTGGTGAGGACTCTGCATATCCGCCTCCTGATACTCCATCCTCTGAGGGTGATGATGATGATGATCTCTCTGAGTAGGTATACCTTGCGTTCCTTTCTACTACCTTCATTGGGGACAGTGAAGATTTTAAGTTTGGGGGTGGTAGTTAAGGAATATTTTGTGTGTGTGTCATATAGTTGTATATTCATGATAGTTTAGTTCATATAATTACATATTTTTGTCATATAGTTTTTTTTATTATTTTTTTTTATAGCTTTATTTATCATGTCATGTAGCTCATGCATATACCATGATCCCTTTTGCGTTGCTTTACCAATTGATTTGTGATGTTGATGCGAGTGTAGTGATAGCGTTAAAGTGATGTTGAGTCTTGTAGGTTGACGTGCATGCTAGAAACACTTGTAATTTCACTAAGTCTTAGAGAATGCTTAAGGACTAGATTGTTATTATGGTTTGATGGTTTTCAAGGTTAATCTATTGATTATGCTTAGAATTTATAATAGGTTCTTAGTGGTAAAAGACATGAAAAGAAAAATTAGAGTAAAAAGTGGAATTCATTGCTAATTATGGCTAGGCGTCAAATGGCTAGTAGCCGGCTCGTATTTTTATGCGAGTAGTCTAGGGTTGAGCAAGACGGAGCGAAACGCACTTGCTCAGAAATATTGAAAAATATATATATGAAAAAAAGGAAAAAATATAGAAAAAAAAAAGAAAAGAAAAAAAATAGAGAGTTAATGCATAATTGATCACGAATGGGCTCTTTGGTATTCGAGTTATTAAGTTCTTAGGGGACTTTGTGCCTAGTGACCTAAGGCTTTTATAGTCTGGGATCCGCTAACCTAACGCTCGCTACATGGATGCCATTGCATAAGTCTTTTGTGGACCTCACTCATTGCACGGTCAAATTAGCATTTGTGTGTTATGTTAAATAACAAGCATGATTCCATAATAAGCTTCAGTAATCTTGAAGTGTTATAAGTCATTTTGTGCCTAGAATTTTATTCTTCGTATAATCATGTGATTACCTTGAGGATAGTCGAGTTATTGATAATTGATCTAGTTTTGAAGCATATCTGTTAAGCATCCGTACACACCACGTTTCCGGCTGTATGTTAGTTTACATGATTTGATTGATATTTATTCGCCTAATTGCATTTGTTGAGATGTCGTAAGTTGGTTGGTTTGGTCGTAGTAAGGGAGATCGCTGCATTTCATATAGATTGCATTCATGCATGTTTTTGTTTTGTTTTTGAGTCTGTGACGCTTGAGGACAAACATCGACTTAAGTTTGGGGGTGTGATAAGTGGCATTTTATACCACTTAGAACGTCTTATAATAGCTTAAATTGATGTCTTGAAATCAAGTATTTTGTGTATTTGATGCGTTTTTCTAGTGTTTGTGCATTTCAGGGTATTATTTGCATTTTTGGAGAGATTTCATCAAGAATAAGCCTTGGCATATGTTTGGCATTGCAAGTGGGAAGATGGGAGCAGAATGCAGCAAGAGCCCGCTCAGCTCTGCTGAGCGACCGCTCAGGAAGCTGAGCGCCCACTCAGGAATGCTGAGCGGCCGCTCAGGGATGGAAATTTAAAATAATTATTTTAGACTCCTAATTCTGTTAAGCTTCCAACTTCTGAGTTAGCTGGGTTTTATGGGACTCCTATATAAGTAGTTTTCAGAGACGTTTCACATAGTGTTGAATCATGGTATTAATCAAGAAGCGAGGAGATAAGGAAGAAGACCGTTTTAGCACACCGCAACGAAGAGGAAGCATATCTTCTTGTGATTCTTTATTTTATTGTAACGTTGGATGCTAGTTTTCTTTACTTTGAACCTATTTACTCTTGTGACGTACTCTGGTTTAATATAAGTAGTTTTAATTATTCTTGTGTGTTATTATCATGTTTTCTTATGAACCCATGATGATGATGAGTTCTATCATGGGCTAATCGTGATCATGGGGTCGTAACGGATTTACTATGGAATTCTTTAGTTAGTTGTTTAATACCTTAGTATGTGATGAGTGTATGATATCTAGTTTTGGTTGTGCTTATTCGTCTTATGTGCATCGCGAACATATAAGATAAGCTGTTAATCTCTTGTGAAGCGACGGTGGATCTTGAGGTTTAGAACTTGCCATGCTAGCATAGGTTCATGTATGAGTATGCATGATTAGTGGGTAACTCTAACCATTTTACTTGCCCTGTGTAATCAAGAGGAATAACTTGTGCTTAAATCGTTATGTTGTTAAATTCTGTAGACATATAGGGTCTCAACATAACTGATACCTATTCAAATTTTTTCTTAATTGTAGATGCTTGGTAGAATGGTATTAGTACAATGAAAGTTGGCTTTTATCAGTTTCTTGTTGTTCGATTAATATCATCACTGTTGCATGCTAAGGGTAATAACAATGACTATTAGAGGAAGTAGTAATGAAGTTGTGATCTCATTGTGTTTTAATATTGTTAATTCAAGTGTCAATTAAGTGCTTAATTCTCGTAGTTAATTATAGTTAATAATTAGTTAATCAAAACTAAGTGTTACTGTCTTGATATTGAGAAGTAATTATACATTGGTGAGTGAGTGTTAATTGAACATAATTAGTCTATGTCTCTTTGGGAACGAACTAGAAAGTATTCTATATTACTTGCGAACGCGTATACTTGCGTGTATTATTAGCGCGTGTTTCCGCCCTAACAAGTTTTTGGCGCCGCTGCCGGGGACTCGGCGTATTTGTTTAGTTTATGTACTTACCATCAGTGGTCATTAGGACTCATTGATTAAGACATGTTACTTATTGTTTCCGGTTGTGTTTCAGGTACTTTAGCGAGCGTTTATGCAAACACGTTCTCGTACTCGCAAGAGGACTTTAGATACGGCTGAGGAGACAGACGAAGTTCTTGATATTCCGAAGAAGATAGATTTTGAAGATTCGGATTCAGGAAGTGAGCAGAAAGAGCCAGTAATCATGGGTGATCGTATAGTTCTGGCAGATCCAACTCTTATGGACTTTTCTCGGCCTAAAATTGATGACATTCAGTCTAGCATCATGCACCCGGCTATTGAGGGCCAATAACTTTGAAATCAAGCCGGGCACTATTCAGATGGTGCAGAATTCCGTTTCTTTCGGAGGTGCTGCGACTGAAGACCCCAACATGCACATAAGGAATTTTATCACGATCTGTAGTACTTTCAAATATAATGGTGTGACTGATGAGGCTATCAAGCTGAGGCTTTTCCCATTCTCACTGAGGGATAAAGCTAAGGACTGGTTATATTCTGAACCAGCTGGGTCCATCACTACTTGGAAAGATCTTGCGCAAAAGTTTCTGGTGAAGTTTTATCCAATGGCGAAGACTGCAGCTATGAGGAGTGCTCTTACTCAGTTTGTGCAGTAACCTACAGAATCCATGTGCGAAGCTTGGGAGTGCTACAAGGAGATGTTGAGAAAGTGTCCACAATATGGTATGCCTGATTGGATGGTGATCACTGGTTTCTATAATGGTTTGGGGGCCCAATCTCGGCCCATGCTCGATGCAGCAGCTGGAGGCGCCTTGTGGGCCAAAAGCTATACTGAGGTTTATAATCTGATTGAGATGATGGCGGCAAATGAGCATCAAAACCCAACTCAAAGGATGATGCCTGGGAAGGTAGCAGGTATTTTGGAAGTTGATGCAGCTATAGCTATTGCAGCGCAGGTCCAAGCGCTGTCTATGAAGGTCGATTCTTTAGCCACATATAGAGTCAATCAATAAATTGTACGTGAATGCATGCTAATAAATTATAAATTTTTTATTTAGATCGCGGGTCAGGGAGTTAGCGGATCTTTGTGAATTTTGTTAGTATTTTAGTTGCGAAATTCAAGGTACGGATTATGTCCCCTTTTTATTAAGCGCTACTCCTCTTAACATTTAGAAATATTTGATTCGTTCAGTTCTTCTGTATCCCGCTCATTCAATATTTGATTTGACTTTTTCTGACTTCCGAAAATTATTTTAAAATTGATTGGGAAATTTTAAATATCTATTTATGCGGTTTTCAAAATTTATCTATGACACCCTCTGTTTTGGAAATTTAAATTAATTGTCTCAGGTGATTTTAAATTTACGAGAATATTTTTATTTGAACCCTCAGAGATATAGAGTATACCGAGTTAACCAGCTGTAGGGGTACTACAGCCATGTCATTGCGGCACCAGTGACATGACACTTCCGTGACAGTGTGATTGGTCACGGTGTATCCTTCTGTTAGCTCTTGGGAGGAGCTTTTGCGCATTTGATATTTGTTCTGGATACGTGGGTGCACCCAGAGTTTGATTTGTGATTTGATTTATGGTGACGTTGTATATGTCGTACACGTTATCCATTCTGTTGCATGCATTAGGTACCCTATAATGTGTGTATTTGTATCTGTTCTGATCTCGGTATAAAATATCCTAACCCCTCGTTATTTCAGCCATGCTTGTTTTAAAATTATTGTTTTTATTATAAACTGTGAAATATTAATTTCTGATTTTCTGTTTTATAAATTGTATTCCAAATCCGTACTGGGCGTTTGGCTCATGCCGTATTCTTTTTCTGACAGGTGATTAGGGGGATCTGGAACTGTGTGATGGAGAGCTTCCCTTTATCTCGTTCTTAGGATTTCAGATTTCTATTATTATTTAGACTTAATTATTTATTAGAGATTTTGAAATTTATATTATTGGTTTGAAATGTTCGGAGATTTAATATATTACTTTGGAGATCTTTAAACTGTTTAATTTTTATTTAGGAAATATGTTAGCGCTCTGCTGGAAGGTTTTTGGATTTTTAGTAATATCTCCCTTCTATTTTAAGAAGGGGGTGTTACAGAAATGGCATCAGGGCTTGGGTTCTTTCTTGTAGAAAACCTATTTAGGTTGACCTGTGAGTTTGGATAGACGATCGGATGGGTATTCTATTTAATTTCGTTTTATTCTGCTCTTTATCATTTCATTCTGCTTCATCATTTTGAAATCTGTTTGTGACTTATTCATCATATTTATTCTCGTAATCTTCATTCGTTTGCTATCTTATATTGTAGATGCCTCCTAGACATGATCCTTTTTATATTAACCCTGCTTAGCTTATTGAGATGATAGGACAAGCAGTGGCTCAAGCTGTATAGCAGGCTTTGGAAAACCAAGGAAATCAGAATGGCGAGGGAAATCAGAATGCAGAGGGAAATCAGAATGGACAAGAAAATCAGAATGGCAATGGGAATCAGAATCAGAACGGTCATAGCCATCAGTGGGAGCCGTTTGTATGGTTGGAGAGGTTTGTGAAGCAGAAACCAGACTCTTTTAGTGCAGCACTGACTCCCATTGATGCTGAAAATTGGATTGTTCATCTCTAGAAGATTTTTGATGCACTGGGTTGTGATGAGATTCAGAAGGTCAGGTTAGCTGTGTATAAGTGGGAGGGGGATGCTCAGAGGTGGTGGAGAGGAGTGAAAGCTACTAAAGGGGAGCAGTATACAGAGGATTTGTGTAACACCCCCAGATCCGGGGTCGGGGATCCGGGTCGTCACGGTCTTTCTTTCCACAATATCACTTCACTTAATTAATAATAATAACCTTATGCTGTGACCCCACACTAACACACACCACAATCCGTTATAGTCTCAGAGATGAAATTTAAATAAGTACAAGTCTTTGAATCCATAATTTAAAAGTTATTACAACCCAAAATGATTACTTGATAAATTTACAGTTAATTGCCATTATCTGCCACAAGTTATAATTATACATAATTTGATTCTCAAAAATAGAATGCCTGATCTACCAATAGATCTACCTCTGCAGCTATAGCAGCCACAACATCATCGGGAAGACGCGGGACGCTTCCCACGCGCTTGCGCTGGGTCTGCTGGAGTCTGGCCATCTTTCCTAACTGTTGTTGTGTGATGAAGAAATAAAGCAAGAGTGAGCCTTACAGCTCGCAAGATAATATGTAGTGATAACAATAATATAAGTATCTAAATGGATACTTACTAGAATCTTTTATCATGAGTAAGATAATTACTTACTAGATATAAGTAAAAACAAGGGATGAAGTTACCAAATACTTTACTATACTTATATCATTTATAAAGCTACTTGAACTACCACTGTTCAAAGTATAATGAGCTTTCAACAGTTCATCACATAGATGAGACTACAAGACAAGATTTGAATAGATTAAATCTTTAAAATATCATCAAAATAAAATGAAGTTACGAGATACTTCATTTGATGCAAACATCATTTTGAAAACTTGACCCTGCCAACACTCAACAATCGCCCAACCGTAGCCTTTCTATCGAAATGCTCTGGGTAGTGTTGCAGAAATATCCAATTGGATGATGAACTCATTACGGGAACTCCTAAGGAATTGACCGCAATGAGTTCATCATCGTAAGTGGTCTTCCTGGCGCGGCAAACTCCCGTAATGAGTTCATCATCCAATTGGATATTTCTGCAACACTACCCAGAGCATTTCGATAGAAAGGCTACGGTTGGGCGATTGTTGAGTGTTGGCAGGGTCAAGTTTTCAAAATGATGTTTGCATCAAATGAAGTATCTCGTAACTTCATTTTATTTTGATGATATTTTAAAGATTTAATCTATTCAAATCTTGTCTTGTAGTCTCATCTATGTGATGAACTGTTGAAAGCTCATTATACTTTGAACAGTGGTAGTTCAAGTAGCTTTATAAATGATATAAGTATAGTAAAGTATTTGGTAACTTCATCCCTTGTTTTTACTTATATCTAGTAAGTAATTATCTTACTCATGATAAAAGATTCTAGTAAGTATCCATTTAGATACTTATATTATTGTTATCACTACATATTATCTTGCGAGCTGTAAGGCTCACTCTTGCTTTATTTCTTCATCACACAACAACAGTTAGGAAAGATGGCCAGACTCCAGCAGACCCAGCGCAAGCGCGTGGGAAGCGTCCCGCGTCTTCCCGATGATGTTGTGGCTGCTATAGCTGCAGAGGTAGATCTATTGGTAGATCAGGAATTCTATTTTTGAGAATCAAATTATGTATAATTATAACTTGTGGCAGATAATGGCAATTAACTGTAAATTTATCAAGTAATCATTTTGGGTTGTAATAACTTTTAAATTGTGGATTCAAAGACTTGTACTTATTTAAATTTCATCTCTGAGACTATAACGGATTGTGGTGTGTGTTAGTGTGGGGTCACAGCATAAGGTTATTATTATTAATTAAGTGAAGTGATATTGTGGAAAGAAAGACCGTGACGACCCGGATCCCCGACCCCGGATCTGGGGGTGTTACAGAAGTGGTATCAGAGCTAAGCGTTATAAACCTCAGAGATGATGTGATGTTAAGATAATAACTAAGATAATAAGAACTCTTGCCAAGTTCATAGTCGGGCTACCTAACGTAGTACTGACAGTTAAAACCCTTATGGGAACCCTTATAAATATCATGATAGAAGAGTAGTTCGTTATCGTATATGGTAGCGGGACCGAACCCTGAGGTTGAGGAGCAACAACGCGATGATGTTTTATTACTTATTGGAGATCGGATTGTGGATCCGATAGAGTGTCCTAATGCAGGACCGGATGATGTTGATATTGAGGATGTAGCGGTTGAGGATGTTGTCCTAGAAGGGATAGTTGCTAAGAAGGATCCCATGGAGGATCCTGACAAGAATGAATAAAGGACCACTGATGAATTGATGACCATGGTTAGGTCGACTACCAGAGGTAGGATTGGTCGGTCACTACCAGAGGTTCGTTCAAGTTTGTAAAGATAGTAGCCCCTTTAACGCGGCTTACTCATAAGACATTGGAAGTTCGAATAGGCAGAGAAATGCGAGAGCAGCTTTTAAGAACTGAAGCAAAGGTTGGTGACGGCCCCTATGTTGGCGTTGCCGGAGGGAAAAAGGAGATTTTGTGATTTGTAAGTGACGCTTCGCATAAGGAATTAGGGTGCTTCTTATATAGCACAGCAAGATAATCGCGTCTGCGTCAAGACAATTAAGGGAATTTAAAATTCGATATCCCCACCCATGAGCTTGGGCTCGTGGCAATAGTTTTGCCCTAAAGATTGGAGGCACTACTTGTATGGAGAGAAGTGCGAGATTTACCTAAGCCATAAGTACTCTAGTACATTTTCCCGTAGAGAGAGCTCAACATACGCCCGAGGAGGCGGTTAGAGCTAATCAAGAATTATGATTGGGAGATTCTGTATCATTCGAGGAAAGCCAATGTGGTGGCTGATGCCCTTAGTAAAAAGGAGAGACTCAAGATGATAATGACTTTGGGAGGGTTGATAAGAGATTTTGAAAAAAAAAATGGAAATAGATATGAAGGTAACCGGAGCCGGTACCGAAAAGTTGTTTGAGATTGCAATACAACTCGAATTATTGGAAAGGAACATATTGTGCCAGAAAAAGTGATGAATGAAGGCAGAGAGCCAACAAATAGATATGAGATTAATACCGAGAGAGATGATAAGGGAATAATGAGGTATTCCTATGGAATTTGGGTTCCAAATGTTTAAGAGCTTAAAGATGAAATCTTAGATGAAAGCTAGTTTGAGGAATAAGAGTTAGAGCAAACCCTGAATGTGATAGTCAGGGAGGACGCCATCAAGATAGAAGGAACCCATAACATAATGAAGTGGAAAATAAGGATTTTAACGTACAAGATAACCCCAAGTATGGGAGAAGGATGAAACATTCCATACTAAGGAAACGGAAAGTCGAGTAAGGAAAGGAGACCCGAGACGGTACTCCAATACGGAAATTCATGGACCTGTCTAAAGAGAACTTAGACTATTATCCCCAACCACCACCCTGAGGGGACAATGTGGCAGGAAATTCTTTCATGACCTTTAAATCGTTAAACTCTCAGAGTTCCAAGGAACAGGTTGACCTAGTCGAGGCAAGAGCCTGGCTAAAGGAAATAGAGGAATCATTTGAGATTCTGAATGATTGACGAACCACAAAAGACTGTTTTTGACACTTACCCTCCTAAGAGAGAGACCACCCGCTGATGAAAGACCAAGAAAGGCATGGAGCCAGAGGTTAGAATAAACTGATTTAAGTTCAGTCAATTGTTTTCGGGAACGTAATTCCCAAAGATAAGGAGATAGTGTAAAAGCTTTGGAGCTAGAACAAAAGTGGATGAGTATGATGAATTATGAATCTAAGTTGTAAAAGTTATCAAAATTCGTTCTGAGGACACGAATCCAGAATGACGGGATGTTTGGAATCAATACTTATGTTGTGTTAGTTCATGAAATAATGATAAGAGAAAGGAAAATAAAAAGAAACTGAAGTGGAAAGGAATATAAAGGCAATAGAGTTTGAGGTATGATAAGGGAGTTGGGTATGAGGAAACCCTAAAGACTCGTAGCAATAGACATAGAAAAGTATGTAATCGTCAGGATGAGGGTGATTCACCATGAGTTAAAGTTGATGGTTGAAGGCATACGAGTTATGTACATTTTATCCCCTTTAAGTTGGGAGGATTCGAGGAAACCTTAAAATAGTTCGAAGGATAAATAATGAGACGCGGATAGACTGAGGAGACAAGGAAGTAAGAAATTAGGAAAAATTGGATGAAGGAAGTGACCTTCAAGAATGTGAAGTGTAAGACCGGTGGCATGATACCCAGAAAGGGAGACGCCAGGTATGAAAGATATCCCAACATTGAGGTGACTGTTGAGATAAACAACAAAAGTAAATAAGGAATTATTAAGAAGAAGTTCATGTTGAACATGACCAATATCTTCCAGAACATCCATGTTATCATTACCAAATCAGGAAAGAAAAGCGGATGACCATTGTTATCTTTTGGAGGCCATATGGATTGAACTCAATTTGAATAAGGATGCTATTATGAAGTTAGGTATAGACTATCGAGGTGGGAATGATGAAGAAGATAATCTATCAAGGATATATGACTTGGTTTATCCATGGATGGATGCATGTACCTTTTCAAAGGTGGAATTAAGGATAGAACATCGGTAACTTAAAATGAATCCTAGGGGAATGCATAAAGGTTGGCATTTCACCCTTAATAGGGATAGTATGAAATTTGACAGTATGAATTGGAAAGGATTAAGGTAATAACAACCTTTAAAGAATCAGTGGAGAAATTTTTTTTCAAAAGTATATAGACAATGATTCTAGTATTAGTATATGGAATTTTGATATGCCCTGTATCTAAGGAATACAGGAGGAACGATTCAAGGATAACCTTAGAGGTTTTACAAGGAGAAAGGTAATATTCAAAATTCTTAAGATTAGAAATGTGGATAAAGGAAATATGACGTAATTATAGTGTTGCCAAGTGGGGCACGTGTTAAACCACGAGAAAGTATGGATCGAACCAGTAATGGTCAAAATTATTCAGGGAAATTAGGACTTAAGATAAAAGATGTTCTAATTATGATTGAGAGTCAGTCATGACAGTGATTAACCTCTAAAGACTGAGGCAATAACTTATGGAAAAATGGTGATTTTTTTTTCTTATCAGATTTTAAGGAAAACATCTTCACTCAAGCAGTGATCGGAAATAGGGTAGAAAATTTATGAAAGTGGTTAAAATGAAATTGACTGTAAGGAAATTTTACTATCAGGAAAGGCCAAAGAGGTGGCCGACACTTTAAAGGTAAGAGGATAATTATAGGCGCTTGTGCCAAAATAATACAGTGAGGATGGTTAAAACTGTGAAGGTTGTATTATGGTTTGGAAGATTGACATTCCTTCTGATGATTGTGCAATACCCAATCGTAATAGTAGTTGGTAAAGGTTTAATTCGTGTAATCGCCATGAGCGGGCTATCTATCTTAGGAGGTCCTATCTTGAGATAAGCCAGGACCATGTTTCAAAAAGGACTAGACGAACCTTTGAGTTAAGTCTTCTATTTAAGGCATATGATTAAGAATGGTATTAACCTGCTATCGTTGCTTTGATTGAAACTCTTCTGCAATTTTATCTACTTCATGTCATGAAAGTACGTCAGAGTTTGGAGTGTTCTTCATGAATTGTGATTGGTGGTTATGTTAACTCCTTAGGAGAATTAGATACGAGATGTATGGACTCCGTATGGTTAGATATTAAGACTTCATGGAAAATGAATGACTACAGTAGGTCAGTGGTGGACCATAGTAAGGCAGCAATGATTCTGCGAGTAATGAGCTGATTACAACCGTGAGAGTTATATTGGAATGGGTATTGAGATTGAGTACCACTAATCGGGTCGTGGTAGTGTATAATTTATCATTGATAGACTAATTAAGTAGAGTATCTACCTAGTGAATTATTATTCTTTCTTATCAATAGAGAGTCGTATTATTATACGAGGAAGGTTGCGGTGCAAGCATAGAATTCTAGTAACGATGATGTATAGAATGAGATCCCAGATTCGATTTTCGATGTCGAGGGAGTTTCAAAGGTGATTGTGTATAAGCTCGAGGAAGAGCATGAGTCCATAGAATGATGGACGGAATAGCAAAAATATTTAGGCATGTGAAATAGGATGCTATAATACTTGATGTTGATATAAATACATATATGTTTTGTTCTCCTATGACAAACCTCTATAGTTCAGAGGTAGGTTCCAAGCCAGATATTTTGTGGCAGTATATTTTTTTTATATATACAATTCTCTTCAGTTCGTTCTTTTCTCTTCTTTTCATTTCATGTAAGTTGAGAAGAACAACCCTTCCAGAAGGGGAGGTATTGCCGAATGACTGTCTATCTGTGTGATAGAAACCTAGTAGGATACCAACTATTGTTTAATTGCTTGTCAAGTACTAAAGGCTGGCCACCTTCTATACTAACTATGCGAGATAACAAGTGTTCATGATCATAGTGATCTCTCAACAAATTCCTTTACTTCTATATGATTGATCAAACTTTGGGAAATAGAAACAGCTGAAAAAGGAGTAATAAAGTTGTGGTAGTATTCGGAATGGAAACACATTCATGATACTAAGGTTGACGTGGTTATTAAAAGGTTATAGAACGCTAACGAGCAAAAGTATAACTAGTATAATATTAGGAACGGAAGATAGTAGCGACTACGAACTGGGAAAAAGGATGGGTAGTGAGAAGCAAAAGCTCTAATGCTAAAAGCTATAATGAGAGTCTGTGCAATAGACTTGAAAGAAATTGGAATGATCACTTAACACGGGTTGAGTTTTCTTACGACAATAGATCATATGTCAGTATTGAGGTATCACCTTATGAGATCCTTGAGGGAAGACAATGTCGATCTCCCTTATGTTAGGATGAAGTTGTAGAGCGCAAGATGCTCGGACCCGCAGTAGTCCAAAGGACCACGGATATGATAGATCTAATCAGAGGACGGCTGGTAGTAGCCCAAGATGGACATGATAAGTATGTTGATTTGACACGAAAGGAAAAAGAGTATGAAATAGGGGACCTAGTGTTGTTATAGGTATTTCCTTGGAAAGGAAGGATGAGGCTCGGAAAGAAATGAAAGCTAAGTCCATGAATTGTTGGACCCTTGGATATATTAAGACGTATTGGGAGGATAGCATAGGAGCTAGCCCTAACCCCGAACATGTAGCAGGTCGTAACGTGTCTCACGTATCAGTGTTAAGGAAGTGTAATTCAGATGCCAGATAAATAGGGGCATATGAGCGCATAGATATGCAACCCGACGTAACCTATATGGAGCAACCAGGAAGGGTTGTAGAGTGAAAAGGGAACAAGTGCTTAGGAGAAGGGTTATCAAACTATTCAGAGTTTGATGGAAAAACCACAATGTGGGAAAATTTATTTGAGAGTTAGAAAGTGTAATGCTAAGAAAGTATCCCAATTCATTTTATATCTGATTCCGGGACGGAATCCTTTTAAGGAGGGGAGACTGTAATAACCCCAATTTTTGGGAAATTTTGAAACCCTTATGAATAGTGTTTTTGCTGAATGAGAAAATTTTTCATGCCACACTATATAGGGGTTCTGATATGGATATTCTGAGATTTTATTAGTACTTTATATGGGATATAAGTGTATGTAAAGATCGTCAGAATCCAAATCCGAACACTTTGATTTTTCCCGGAAATCCAATAGATACGGAAAGAATTGAGTATAAGGTAACAGGATAAAAGGATTTAAATTAAAGGATTATAATAGAGGATCATAAAAAGGAATATAATGTATTGAGAAAGGTTAAGGGAACCTAAGTAATAAGATCCCGGGTATGATCCCTCAAACGATAAACGAGAACGAAAGATAAGCGAACCGTAAAACAAATAAGTGACCAAGCGACAAGCTTGTACAAGAAGCCAGGGATTGTGACATCATCAAACCACAAGGTGTGGACAAGTGGGAGCATTATAACATGTGCAAGGTGACATAGGCATGACAAGAAAGGAAGGAGATGTGGTGACTTTTTAACCACACAAAATCAAGGGCAACTAGGTAATTTACTAAATCAAACACAAAAACCAAGCCAACCAAGCCAAGCAAAATCATTTTCATCAAAATCAAAAAGAAACTAAGGCATGGTTCATCATGCTCTCGGCTTTTACTATTGCAAATGGGCAAAAATTTCAAAAATTCAAGATCCAAGCTTCCTAAATTGGTGAGTAAATTCCCTAATCATCTTCATGCTTAGTTAGGGCTATATCATGAGTTTAAGCCATTAATTCCTTCTCAATCTTCTTCATTTAATCAAAGAAGAAGACTATGAATAGTGTTTTCAAGTTTTTAACTTGAAGTTTTTCTTGTTTTTCTTGAAGATCCAAGCGTTCCTAAGACTTCTCAAAGCTTCTTAAGGCTTCCTAGCTCCTCCCACCACTTCAAGGAAGGTATACCATCTCCAAACCCTAGATCCCTATATATTATAAGATGATTTTAATTAGTAGGATGATATTGTAGCTTGTTGTTGTGATTTAGAGTTTGGGATTTGGAATGGTAGTGAAATGGAATGGTAAATGTTGTGGTTTTGATTAAAAGAACTTAAGTATGATTAAAGTTAAGCTTAGGCATAAGTATGAATGATTAAATTGAATTGGTTGGGGTTGTTATGATGTGATGAGGATGGATGTTGGTTGTATGATGGATTTGAGGTTGATTTGGAATGGGTTTGAATGGTTTAAAATATTGGAAATCGCGTAAACATAGCCGTCGTAACGTCCGATTTACTTTAGACTGCTTTTGTTCATAACATTTAGACCCGAGAACTCCCTGCTAGATTATGACCATTGCCATGTTTAGATAGTTCATGTTACGAGCTTCGTTTTGATATGTAGTTCGTTTGATTCCGATGTACGGTTTAGGAGAAACGACCGTTTCAAGTAACGGCGTTTCGCGAACGAATCATTTCCCCTCGCCTTACTTTGAAACATAGGTTAAAGACCAAAAAGGGTTAATTAATGTATGAAACAATTATGGTAAGAGTGTTAGGCAGTTGGTAAGACACTCGCGAAGGAATCGTTTTAAAACTCGTAATGGTTAATTTATTAAAAATGGTGGAGCCGAGGGTACTCGAGTGACTTAAGAGAATCAATAAGCGCAAAACAAGCGTTAGAGTCTAAGTTAGTTAAAGTATAGATTTGCAAGTGACTTTGGTTTAATTCCAACTTACTTATTGTTTATAGGTTACCAGACTCGTCCCGAGCCTTTTATCACCCCAAGTCGCTCAGGCAAGTTTTCTACCCGTTATAACTGTTGTTGTGATGAATATATGTATTTGCATTATCTTGCGATAGATGCATGTTGGTTAATTAGCAAATGATGCAATATATTGAAGCATGCTGCTATGGTATATATATATATGCATGCCTGTTTCGCATTCTTGCCATATATATATCTGTTGATTCAGTTGATAATACCTATGCTAGAGGATAGCGGTAATTTGCATATACCCTTAGTACAGGGACCCAAAGGTGAAAATATTTTCTAAAACCGGGAGTCGAGGATCCCGAGTAGATTTTGTATATATGGATATAAATATATATATATATATATACTTATATATATATATATGGTCATAGTTTTCAAAACTATTAATCGAATAAGGTTTATTCGATAACTTTAACTTTATTTTATTATTGAATATTATTCCGAATATTATTCGAAGGCGTATGACTCCTTTATATTAAATGAATATTATTTTGAATATTCATTCGAGGGCATATGACTCTTTTATATTATTTATTGAATATTATTTTGAATATTCATTCGGGGATTTATGACTCCTTTTATTTATTTATCTGAATATTATTTGAATATTCATTCGAGGGCTTATGACCCTTTTATTTATTTATCTGAATATTATTTGAATATTCATTCGAGGGCTTATGACTCTTTTATATTATTTATTGAATATTATTTGAATATTCATTCGAGGGCTTATGACTCAGTTTATATTATTCAATGAATATTATTTGAATATTCATTTGAGGATCTATGACTCCGATTATTTGCTGAGATATATTCTTTATTTTATTAAAGAATAAGGTGTCGATAATCAAACTCACTTTTGATTATTCAAATAAAGATAGTACTTTCGTATAGGTATATCTTTGGATATTTAATATTCATTTCAAGTATAAGTTTCAAAACTTCTACTTCAATTATTTTTTATAAAGATTATTCTTTATGGAAATATTATTTAAATAATAATATTCAGATATTTTCTAATATATTAGGACTGATTTATTTTGTTAAATCAGCATCACTCCAAACATTCTTAAAAATGTTTTGCGAGTCTTCAAAATGATTTTTTAAAAGTTAGAGCGGATCCCAAAACTCATTTTTATATTTAAGATCCTCCTTTCGAAGGGGATTTAAATACTCGCTCAAAACCTGAGGGATCCGGCTCTGTGGTGTGTTTTATATTCGCAACAAGGTTGCTGTTTTGTTAAATGAATCGATTACTTACCCAACACTCGGGAAGTAAAATTCTTGGAACAAGTTAATCCATTAACAGGCATCGCCTGGGAAATATCGGTGGGTTCTCCTTTCCAACTAGATACGACTTCTTGGTGGAGCCGTATCAACAAGTTTCTACTTGGGGAAAGGGGGAACGAGCTTTACGTTTCAGAGTCATGGATTTCATCTGAACTAGGAGTGGCGTAAGTGGTCGAGTGGCGCCGGCCCAGCCTTATTATATTGGCCCAAATGGCCTGGAAGTTCCGTTAAGGCGGTCAATTCCTTAGGAGTTCAGTGTTCGGTTGACAAGTAAATCCGACAGGTTCTCCTCTACATGTAGAAAATGGTGGGGTTGCACTACTACGACTGATCATCGTAAGTGGTCTTCCTGGCGCGGCAAACTCCCGTAATGAGTTCATCATCCAATTGGATATTTCTGCAACACTACCCAGAGCATTTCGATAGAAAGGCTACGGTTGGGCGATTGTTGAGTGTTGGCAGGGTCAAGTTTTCAAAATGATGTTTGCATCAAATGAAGTATCTCGTAACTTCATTTTATTTTGATGATATTTTAAAGATTTAATCTATTCAAATCTTGTCTTGTAGTCTCATCTATGTGATGAACTGTTGAAAGCTCATTATACTTTGAACAGTGGTAGTTCAAGTAGCTTTATAAATGATATAAGTATAGTAAAGTATTTGGTAACTTCATCCCTTATTTTTACTTATATCTAGTAAGTAATTATCTTACTCATGATAAAAGATTCTAGTAAGTATCCATTTAGATACTTATATTATTGTTATCACTACATATTATCTTGCGAGCTGTAAGGCTCACTCTTGCTTTATTTCTTCATCACACAACAACAGTTAGGAAAGATGGCCAGACTCCAGCAAACCCAGCGCAAGCGCGTGGGAAGCGTCCCGCGTCTTCCCGATGATGTTGTGGCTGCTATAGCTGCAGAGGTAGATCTATGGGTAGATCAGGCATTCTATTTTTGAGAATCAAATTATGTATAATTATAACTTGTGGCAGATAATGGCAATTAACTGTAAATTTATCAAGTAATCATTTTGGGTTATAATAACTTTTAAATTGTGGATTCAAAGACTTGTACTTATTTAAATTTCATCTCTGAGACTATAACGGATTGTGGTGTGTGTTAGTGTGGGGTCACAGCATAAGGTTATTATTATTAATTAAGTGAAGTGATATTGTGGAAAGAAAGACCGTGACGACCCGGATCCCCGACCCCGGATCTGGGGGTGTTACAATTTGGAATGGCAGGGATTCAAGGAGGTATTCTATGAGCAGTACTTCTCTAATGCTGATAGGGTGGCTTATTTGAGGGAGTTTATTCTATTGTGCAGCACCATGATGAGAGCATTACTGATTATATGGCGAGGTTTATAAGGTTGGCTGGATTTACAGGGACTACTGCACAGCAGGCTGATAAATTTAAATGGGGGTTGAAGTCTTATCTGTGGGGTTCCATAATTTCTTTTAAATTTGATAATGTGGCAAAGGTGGATGATGCAGCAAAGGACGTTGAGAACGAGCGCATAGATTTCAGGACTTCTAGGTCTAACACGTAATAAGAGGGATAGGGATGATCAGGGTTTTATACATGGTAGACAGTGGTAAGGAGGTCAGAGTGGTCAGCAGGGACAGTGGCGCGGACAGAATCATAATAGGGGTGGTCAGTCATTCCACGGCCGGAATCAGTATGTTGGTCAGAATCAGAATCAGCAGTTTCAGTGACAGAAGTAACCTAGGCACTGGCAGAATCGTCAGCAGGGGCAGATCCGTTACTCAGTATAGGGGGGAACCCTAATATGATTCCGGTGGCTCCTTGTGCTACATGTGGTAGACATCATCCAGGTAGAGCTTATTACAGACAGACTGGGGCTTGTTTCTTATGTGGTAGCATGTCCCATAGGGCAAAGGATTGTACAGTGTCGCGCAACACTGGTGGAGGATGAGCTGGCGGTGGTAGTGGCAGTCAACAGAATTCTACAACCAGAGTATTTACATTGACTGCAAATCAGGCAGCAGTTAATTCAGGTACCATTTCAGGAACACTTCTTATTGGTAGACGTGATGCATATGTGTTATTTGATACTCGTTTAACCTATTTCGTTATGTCTTTATTGTTTGTTCATCATCTTGGCGTTGCACCTTCATTATTATATCCTCATATGTCTATTGCTACCCCGATGGGGAATTCTTTTATTATATCTAATATATATCCAGAGTGTCTGATAGTTGTTGAAGATAGAAATTATAAGGTTAACTTGCTTTCGATGGAGATGCATGACTTTGATATTATCTTGGGCATGGATTGGTTGAGTGAACATCGTGCCACAATTGATTGTCAAGGAAAAAGGGTGATCTTTGAGGATACAGATAAACCAGAATTTGTATACCAGGGGTCTCAGCCGAAGGGGGATGTTAAGTTAATTTTTGCTCTAAAGGTGAGTAAATTGTTGTCTAAGGGTTGTGATGGCTACCTTGCTTTCGTGAAGGATACATCGAAGGATGAACCTCGCATCAAGGATTATCCAGTTGTGAGGGAGTATGAAGTTGTGTTCCCCGATGAGCTACCAGGTTTGCCACCACATAGAGAGGTGGAGTTTACTATTGAACTAGTTCCAGGTGCTGAACCTATTTCTAAGGCGCCTTACCGGATGGCACTACTTGAATTACAGGAATTGAAGGAGCAACTGTAGGAGTTGTTGGTTAGGGGATTTATCAGGCCAAGTGTGTCTCCATCGGGTGCTCCTGTGTTATTTGTGAAGAAGAAGGATGGTTCCATGAGATTGTGCATTGACTACAGGGAGTTGAATAAGGTGACTATCAGAAACATGTATCCTCTCCCACGCATTGATGACCTGTTTGATCAGTAACAAGGGGAAAAGTACTTCTCGAAGATAGATTTGAGATCTGGTTACCATCTGTTACGAGTTAGGGAGGAAGATATTCCGAAGACTGCATTTCGCACTCGTTATGGTCATTATGAGTTTCTCGTGATGTCCTTTGGGTTGACGAATGCACCAGCGGTATTTATGGATTTGATGAATCGGGTCTTTCATGATTATGTGGATAAATTCGTGGTGGTCTTCATCGATGATATCTTGATATACTCTAGGAGCAGAGAGGAGCATGAGGAGCATTTACGTACTGTACTTGAAATTTTGAGGGAGAAGAAGTTGTTTGCGAAATTTTCCAAGTGTGAATTCTGGTTGAGGAAGTGGCATTCGTGGGGCATATTGTGTCTGGTAGGGGCATTGAGTTGAATCCTGCGAAAGTCGAGGCTATTACTAATTGACCCAGACCTAGCAATGTGACGGAGGTGATGAGTTTCTTGGGTTTGGCAGGTTACTACAGGCATTTTGTGGAAGACTTCTCTTCCATAACTTTTCCATTCACTCAGCTAACGAGGAAGGGAATTAAGTTCGAGTGGAATGATGATCATGAGAAGAGCTTTCAAGATTTGAAGAAAAGGTTGGTGTTAGCTCCAATACTTGTGTTGCCATCAGGGAGTGGAGGTTTTCAGGTTCATAGTGATGCTTCTAAGAGAGAATTGGGATGTGTTCTTATGTAGCATGGGAAAGTGATTTCTTACGCCCCTAGGCAACTTAAACCTTATGAGGTGAACTATCCTACCCATGACTTGGAGTTAGCGGCTGTGGTATTTGCTTTGAAGATCTGGAGAAATTATCTTTATGGAGAGACTTGTGACATCTTTACTGATCACAAGAGTCTCAAATACATCTTTATTTAGAAAGAGATTAATATGATGCAGCGAAGGTGGCTTGAACTTCTTAAGGATTATGATGCAAATATTCAGTACCATCCAGGGAAGGCGAATGTAGTGGCAGACGCTCTTAGTAGGAAGAACTTAGGGAGTGTTGCATCTCTCATTACTCAGCCGCACCTTATTTCAGATTTGGAGCGCTTGGGTGTTGAGTTCTATGTTAGAGGATCAAATGGTAGCATTGCAAATTTAAAAGTGGAACCAAATCTTGTTTCAAAGGTTAAGGAAGCCCAGAAGAATGATACGGGTTTGGAAGCTATTAGATCTGAGATGGTAGGTCGAAAGCAAACACATTTGTAAAATTGTGCATGCTCGCAGACCTGACGATTCGTGAGAAAATTTTGAAGGAGGCTCATAGTTCTTCATTCTCTATTCACCCAGGTTCCACTAAGATGTATAGGGATTTGAAGAAGCACTTTTGGTGGAGTGGAATGAAAGGAGATATAGAAGAATTTATGGGGAAATATCTTACATGTCAACAGGTGAAGATAGATAATCAGAGGCCTAGTGGACTATTGCAGCAGCTAGATATTCCAGATTGGAAGTGGGAAAACATTACTATAGATTTCATGACTCATTTGCCGAGAACCTTCAGGAAGAATGATGTCATATGGGTGATAAGTGGATTTTATATCCACTTGGAACGCTTCATTACAAGTTTTAAATTGGTGTTTTGGACTCAAGTTATTGGTATTTTGATGTATTTTTTTGTTATTGCATTTCAGGTATCAGTTATATGAAGAAAGGAGCTTTTAAAGGAAATATGATAAAAAGTGACCAGATTTGTAATCCAAGGCCATTGTCAAGTTGTAGAGAATCTCGTTAGCTTCGCGTGGGCAGTTGAATTGCCTAATTCTGACGAGTAGAACTCAAGTTATGGCCAAAACAAGATTCATCAGAATTTTTCCAGACAGGCTTTAGGCGCCCGCCTGCTGGAGGAGGCGCCCGCCCGCTGGTGGAGGCGCCCGCCTGGTATGCCGTGCGGCCACGCGCTGATGCGCGGCTGACTTTGCTGATTTTGCTGAAGAAGCATTTTTTGAGTGGAATTTGACGATTTTAAGGGTCCAGGTCCAATATGGGCTTATATATACTTAAAAAAAAGATTTTCATCATCCGGGAAGATTGGGACACCAAGGAGAAGACCTAGAAGCACAAAACAACTCTGAAAAAGAAGATCTTGTTTTCAACTTGTGACTCTTTGAATTAGTTGTAACTTTGGATGCTCGTTTTCGTTCTTGTTAAACCTAGATCTCGTTTATTCGTACTTTAATTATTATTCAGTTTAATAAGATCTTGTTTTATACCATGCTTTCATTGGATGGAACCCATGGTGACGATGAGTTTGATTATGAACTAATCATTGTCATGGGATTCTAGCGGATTTACTTATGGATTTCAATAGTTAATTGTTTTGATATCTTGGTGTGTGGTGATTGTATGATATCCTAGTATTGGTTGTCTTATTCGTCTTATGTGCGTAGCTAACATATAAGTTAGCGTGTTAATCTCTATTAAAGTGACTGAATATAGAGGTTTAGAACTTGTTATGCTAGCATAGGTTCATGTATTTGTTATGCATGATTCGTAGGTAATTTTAACCATCTTACTTGCCCTGTGTAATCATGATAGATAACTTACGCTTAAACCGTTATGTTGTCAAATTCTATAGACATATAGGGTCTCAATATAATTGGTGCATATTCAACTTCTATCTCTTTTGTGGATGTTTGGTAGTAGGGTATTCGTACAATGAAAGTTGGCGTTTATTAGTTTCGTGTTATCTGATTAGTGTCATCACCATTACATGCAAAGGTTAAGAACGAAAAGGCTATTGAATGAAGTATTTAATGTAGTTAGAATCCCATGTTTGTAATATATAGTAATTCAACCTCAATTCTCTTACTTAATATTATTTAGTATAATCTCTTAGTTTAATAAATACCCAATTTGTTATTTGTCTTGGCATTCAGCGATAACCATAAATTGTTGCATAGGTGCATAAATTGAACTTAACCTAAACCAGTCTCTGTGGGAACGAATCTTATTTATATCTTATACTACTTACGAATGCGTATACTTGCGTGAATATTAGCGCGTGTTTTCGCCCTAACAAGTTTTTGGTGCCGCTGCCGAGGACTCGGTGTTAATTTTTAGTTTATGTGCTTGTCATCGGTGGTCGTTAAAGTTCACATGACTCGGATTCTTTTACTTTCATGATTTATTTGTTTGTGTTTCAGGTACTCATTACAATGGCAGATCCAGCAGCACGAACGAAAGCCTTGATGGATTTTTCTCAACTCAAGATCAATGACATTGTATTGTCAGGCCAGCTATCATAGCGAATACCTTTGAGATCAAGCCTGTCATAATTCAATGGGTGCAGAATTCAGTCCAGTTTGGGGGTTCTCCAACGGAAGATCCCAATATGCACATTAGGGATTTCATTGAGATCTGCGACACCTTCAAGTTCAACGGTGTTTCTGAAGATGCTGTGAAGCTGAGACTGTTTCCATTCTCTCTGAGGGACATGGCTAAGATCTGGTTACACTCTCTACCAGCTGATTCAATTACTACTTGGGAGGATCTTACTCAGAAATTTCTTACTAAATTCTTCCTTATGGCGAAGACAGCTGCAATGAGGAATGCTCTTACTCAATTTGCGCAACAAACGAGAGAACCTTTGTGTGAAGCTTAGGAGTGCTACAAGGAGATTCTTAGGAAGTGCCCTCATCATGGAATGCCTGATTGGATGATCATCACTTGCTTCTATAAAGAGTTAGGAGCACGGTCGAGACCCATGCTCGACACAGCATCAGGTGGAGCATTATGGGCAAAGAGCAATGAGGAAGCTTATGATCTAATTGAACTGATGGATGCTAATGAATATCAGTATCCAACCCAGAGATGTCCACAGGGCAAGGTAGCAGGAGTTCTTGAAGTGGATACAGCTACGGCTATCACTGCTCAACTAAAGGTGTTGTCTATGAAGATCGATTATCTGGCTAATTATGGTGTTAAGCAGATAATTAGTGTTTGTGAGTTGTGTGCAGGTCCGCATGTGACAGAGCAATGCACTATATCTAGTGACTCAGCTCAGTTTGTGAGCAACTTTCAGAGATCGCAGCAACCAGTTCCTACCACTTATCATCCTGACAACTGGAATCATCCTAACGTCAGTTGGAGCAACAATCAGAATACGATGCTACAACCATTCCAGGAATTGGGAAACAAGCAATTTAATTCTCCTGCTTTTCACCAACAATTTGCAACAAGACAACAACTCCAACTCCAACAACAAACTCATGATGCAGGTCTATCTTCGAATGAAAAAATTGAATTGGAGGAGTTGAGGCTTATGTGCAAAAACTAGGCTCTTATATGCCAAAGCCAGGTTATTTCTATCAAGACTCTGGAGAACCAAATAGGGAAAATTGCTAATGCCTTATTGAATCGACCACCAGGGACGCTTCCTAGTGATACAAAAGCCAATCCAGGCAAGAGGGAAGTTGAAGAACAGGTGAACGCCATCACCTCGAGGTCTGGAAAGGTCGCAAGCCCTAAATTTCAGCAAGACGAAGATCCTGAAAAATCTCAAGTTTCAGAAAATGCAGTTGTGGCTGAAGAAGAAGTGCAGAAGGAAGCAGAGGTGGAACCAAGGAAGACTACTATGGAACACACTCCTCCTGAGGGTAATACAGGGGAGAAACCGATCTATCCTCCATCTCCTTTTCCTAAGAGGCTATAGAAGAAAAAGCTGGATAAGCAGTTTGAGAAGTTTTTGGAGGTGTTCAAGAAACTTCATATCAACATACCTTTCGCTGAAGCTTTTGAACAGATGCCTAGCTACGCGAGATTTATGAAAGGTATTCTCTCTCGGAAAGTGAAGCTCGGTGACTTAGAGACCGTTGCTCTAACGGAGGAATGCAGTGATGTGCTGCAACAGAAGTTGCCTCCGAAGCTTAAAGATCCTGGAAGCTTCATTATTCTTTGCACCATCGGAAACTTGTCATTCGACAAGTGTTTATGTGATTTAGGAGCTAGCATCAATCTGATGCCCTTATCTATCTTCAAGAAGCTTGGTCTACCTGAACCGAAACCAACATACATGTCATTGCAACTAGCTGACCGTTTCATCACTTATCCACGAGGTATAGTGGAGGATGTCTTGGTCAAGGTGGATAAACTCATCTTTCCTGCTGACTTTGTAATTCTTGATTTCGAGAAAGATAAGAAGATTCCCATTACCTTGGGAATATCATTCTTGGCTACAGGCCGAACTATGATCGATGTGCAAAAAGGAGAGCTTTCAATGAAGGTTTACGATCAAAAGGTCACTTTTAATGTGTTCAAGGAAATAAAGTTACCCACAGCTAAAGAGGAGTGCTTTAAAGTACAGTGGGTTGACTCTGTAGTAAATTCAGAGCTTGAGCAATTGCCAAAGTCAGAGACCTTAGAGAGATCCTTAATGGGGAAATCAGTTATTGATGAAAAGGAAGGAGCAGAGAACTGCAGGTTTTGAATGCACCTTCATGGATGAGGAAGTTGGATATGCCATTCGATTCTCTTGGGTTAGCAGAGCTGAAAATTTCTCAGGAGCGTTTTGAACCATTTATTCAAGAAGCTCCCACACTTGAGCTCAACTGAAAGCAAGATCACTTGAGTTATTCATTCTTAGGTGCACCCCATGATAAGGGGTTGGGATATATTTTTGATGATGAAGAGAGTGGTTGGACGGATATTCCCGTGCCTACAAAGGGTTCTTCTCATGTGCAACAGGTAGTTGATAGGACTGGTGTTCGTGATGCATAGTATAGAATATTGACTAGGCGTATGGAGGCCATATATGTCATCTACCGATATTTTACTAAAGATTTGACACACACTTTCGGTACTGTTGTCCGAGACACTACTGGCGATGTTGATTGGCCACCTGATCCTCCACCCGACGAGGGTGACTCTCCCGCTAACTAGGTATGCCTAAAATCCTTATTATTACCTTCAATGAGGACATTGAAAATTTTAAGTTTGGGGGTGATAATGTAAGGATTAGTAGTGTGTGTGTCCATACAGATTCATATAGATTCATATTGCATGTTTAGTTGTAGTTCATTCATATTTTTGTATAATTGTTCATTTAGGACATATTTGTTTGTTTTTATGTGATTTCATATAGTTGCATTTGCATGCATATTTAGCATGATCCCTTAAGATGAACTATGATATTTGATAAGTTGATGTTGATTTGAGTGTGGTGATGACGAATAGAGGGATGTTTAAGTACTAATGAATTGATTTGCAAGCCAAAAATAAATATTTTCACAAAGTCTTATAGGGTTGCTTTTGATCTAGATCATGATCATACTTGTTTGTTGTTGAGATTTAATCACTTGGTTATATTTAGAATTTGTGATATTCTCGTAATGACGTAAAAATACTTATTTTTTATCTGGAGAAAAACTTGGATTTCATTGCTAGTTGTTGTAAGTCTAGGCGTCAAATGGCTAGTAGCCGACTCATATTTTTATGAGTAGTCTAGGGTTGAATGAGATGGAGTGAAACGCACTCATTCAGAAATTATTGAAAAAAGGGAAAAAAGAAGAAAAAGAAAAAAATAGAAAGAAAAAAAGTATGTGTTTATGCATAATTGATCAAGAGTGAGCTCTTTAATACTCGAGTTATTAAGTTCTAGGGGACTTTGTGCCTAGTGACATAAGGCTTTTATATTCTAGGATCCGCTATCCTAACGCTCGCTACATGGGTATTATTACATAAGTCTTTTGGGACCTCATTCATTGCACGGTCAAATAAGCATCTTTGTTATGTGTTCAATAATAGTGTGAATCCTTGTATAACTCTAGTATAAAGGAGGTGTTGTGAGTCATAATGCGTTTATTATCTATTCTGTTTATAAACTTTTGATTTTTTCGATGATAGATAAGTTATGTTTATTGATCTAGTATCGAGAGATATCTGTTAAGCATTCCACACATGCACGTTTCCAGTTTGTGAGTTGGTTTGTGGGATTTTATATCCACATGGAACGCTTCATTACAAGTTTAAATTGGTGTTTTGGACTCAAGTTGTTGGTATTTTGATGTGTTTTTGTGTTATTGTATTTCAGGTATTAGTTATATAAAGAAAGGAGCTTTTAAAGAAAATATGATAAAAAGTGATCAGATTTGGAAGCCAAGGCCATTTTCAAGTAGTAGACAGGCTTCAGGCGCCCGCCTGCTGGAGGAGGCGCCCGCCCGCTGGTGGAGGCGCCCCGCCTGGTGTGTCGCACGGCCGCGCGCTGATGCGCGGTTGACTTCGCTGAAAAAGCCTTTTTTTAGTGGAATTTGACGATTTTAAGGGTCCAGGTCCAATATGGGCTTATATATACTTAAAAAAAGGGTTTTCATCATCTGAGAAGATTGGGATACCAAGGAGAAGACCTAGAAGCACAAAACAACTTTGAAAAAGAAGATCTTGTTTTCAACTTGTGATTCTTTGAATTAGTTGTAACTTTGGATGCTCGTTTTCGTTCTTGTTGAACCTAGATCTCATTTATTCATACTTTAATTATTATTCAATTTAATAAGATCTTGTTTTATATCATGTTTTCATTGGAACCCATGGTGACGATGAGTTCGATTATGAACTAATCGTTGTCATGGGATTCTAGCGGATTTACTTATGGATTTCAATAGTTAATTATTTTGATATCTTGGTGTGTGGTGATTGTATGATATCCTAGTATTGGTTGTGCTTATTCATCTTATATGTGTAGCTAACATATAAGATAGCATGTTAATCTCTATTAAAGCGACAGTGAATATAGAGGTCTAGAACTTGCCATGCTAGCATAGGTTCATGTATTTGTTATGCATGATTCGTAGGTAATTTTAACCATTTTACTTGCCCTGTGTAATCATGATAGATAACTTGTGCTTAAACCATTATGTTGTCAAATTCTATAGACATATAGGGTCTCAATATAATTGGTGCCTATTCAACTTCTATCACTTTTGTGGATGTTTGGTAGTAGGGTATTCGTACAATGAAAGTTGGCGTTTACTAGTTTCGTGTTATCTAATTAGTGTCATCACCATTACATGCTAAGGTTAAGAACGAAAAGGCTATTTAATGAAGTTAGAATCCCATGTTTGTCATATATAGTAATTCAACCTCAATTCTCTTAGTTCATGTTATTTAGTATAATCTCTTAGTTTAATAAAAACCCAATTTGTTATTTGTCTTAGCATTGAGCGATAACCATACATTGTTGCATAGGTGCATAAATTGAACTTAACCTAAACCAGTCTATGTGGGAATGAATATGATTTATATCTTATACTACTTGTGAACGCATATACTTGCGTGAATATTAGCGCGTATTTTCGCCCTAACAATGGGTGGTGGTTGATAGACTTACTAAGTCCACTCACTTCTTACCTATTAGAGAGACTACTCTTGTTCATGAGTTGGTAGAGATTTTTCGGCGAGATATTGTTAGACTTCATGGTGTTCCTGTGTCGATAGTGTCTGACAGGGATACGAGATTTACATCACGTTTTTGGAAAGGATTCCAGCAAACTTGGGGTACGAGGCTTAATTTTAGTACAGCTTATCATCCGCAGACCGATGGACAGTCAGAGCGAACGATTCGGACATTGGATGATATGTTGAGGGCTTGTGCGTTGGAGTGGACAGGTGATTGGGATAAATATTTGTATTTGGTGGAGTTTGCGTACAATAATAGTTGGCACGCGAGTATTGATATGCCACCATTTGAAGCTTTGTATGGTAGGAGGTGTAGGTCACCATCTAGTTGGGATGAGGTTGGTGAGAGAGTCATTGAAGGGCCGGAGTTGGTTAGAATCACTAATGATAAGGTAGAGAAAGTTAAGGAAAGTTTGAAGGAAGCTCGATCAACACCAAAAGTTTGGTGGATTTGAGCCAGGTGAACATGTGTTCTTGAAGGTGTCGCCTTATAAGGGTGTGAAGCGTTTTGGTATGAAGGGAAAACTTACTCCGAGATATGTTGGACCTTTTGATGTTATGGAGAAAGTTGGGGAAGTATCTTATAGAGTTACGTTGCCGCCACAACTATCTTATATGCATAATGTGTTTCATGTGTCTGTTTTGAGGGACTGTAAATATCAACTATTACACGTATTACATTATCCGTTACATAAGATTAGAGAGGATCTTTCTTGTGAGGAAGAAGCCGAGGCTATCTTAGCTCGAGAGGAGCGAGTTTTGAGGAAGAACACCATTTCTTTTGTGAAAGTCTTATGGAAAAATCATTCGGAGAGAGAGGCTACTTGGGAATTAAAAGAGTCTATTTGTGAGAAATATCCGCATTTATTTGATTAAGGTACGAGTATTTAGTTTTGTTTGATTCCGGAGACCGAATCCTTTTTAAGGGGGTAAATATGTAATATACGTGAATTTTATATTTTATATAATAATAATAATAATAATAATAATAATAATAATAATAATAATAATAATAATAAAATAATAGTAATAATAACAAAATTAATAATAAGTTTTGAATTAAATTTTGAATAAGAATAAGTTATTAAATATATTGATTAAATTAGAAAAGATAAAGGAGGGATAATAATGTGCAATTAATTATTAAAATTCTAATTCTAATAGTTAGAGGATAGCTTTTGCAATATATATACCAAGACACGAGCATTATTCATGTCCGCGAGTAGAAAGAAAAGAGCAAAAAAAACCCTAGAATAAGAATCAGAGAAAGCGCGGCCAGCATATAAACAGAAGAACACAGGGGAGATAACTAGTGGGAGAAACTCTGTCATTCATACGGTAGCACAAAAGGGTATTCTTATTGTCCTTACTCTAATTTTGAGTATAAATAATTTAATATTCAAACGATCTCATGCTTTTGTCTGTTAGAGTAAAGAATTAAAGTTTTGATTTTGTTCTTAACAATACATATCTTCGGTTCCCTTCTTAGGCTGTACAATCACTTAGTTTAATTTATGTTAGGGTAGTGAAGCTATATTCATATGTTCTATCACCGAGTCCTATAGTTTTAATTTTGATATCTATTATTTTATAATAATTTTTAATACGTTATTACATGTGTTGTGGATATTTAATTTTTTTTGCTATTATTATTGTGGTCAAATATGAATATACGAATTATGCTACTATGCTCTATTTAAATAGGTCTCATATTTATATTATATATAATTAATGACTGGCACTTAGAGTTTTCATAATGTTTACAACCCAGTTTGTTATATTATTCTCAAGTATGTATTTGGATCACCATAATCTATTTTAAATGATTTGTAATATAATCTATGTTAAATGATTTTTAATATAATCCATGTTAAATGATTTGTAATATGTTAGTATTTTTTTAAGTTATGGTAACTAATGACTAGTGATGTGTTATCTGCTAAGTATATTAGTTTGATTTTAATTGTTAAATTCAAGTTATTAAAGCTTCAATGTCCTTGCAATAATATCTATATTATTATTATAATAAATTGGTGGTCAGGCATGTTAACTAGCATATGATATAACAAAGTCAGGGCGTACGGATAGCACTATTTTGTATATATTATTGTTCAAGGCTAGCGGGTTGCTTATAGGTCGTAGATGTGCTTGACAATTTATGAGTAAATATCTAAGTAAATAAAAAGAATAAATTATAAGTGAATGTATGCTAATAAATTATAAATTTTCTATTTAGATCGCGGGTCAGGGAGTTAGCGGATCTTTATGAATTTTGTTAGTATTTTAGTTGCGAAATTCAAGGTACGGATTATGTCCCCTTTTTATTCAGCGCTACTCCTCTTAACATTTAGAAATATTTGATTCGTTCAGTTTTTCTGTATCCTGCTCATTCAATATTTGATTTGACTTTTTCTGACTTCCGAAAATTGTTTTAAAATCGATTGGAAAATTTTAAATATCTGTTTATGCGGTTTTCAAAATTTATCTATGACACCCTCAGTTTTGGAAATTTAAATTAATTATCTCAGGTGATTTTAAATTTTCGAGAATATTTTTATTTGAACCCTTAGAGATATAGGGTATACCGAGTTAACCAGCTGTAGGGGGTACTACAACCATGTCATTACGACACCAGTGACATAACACTTCCGTGATAGTGTGATTGGTCACGGCGTATCCTTCTGTTAGCTCTTGGGAGGAGCTTTTGCATATTTGATATTTATTCAGGATCCGTGGGAGCACCCAGATTTTGATTTATGATTTGATTTATGGTGACGTTGTATATGTCGTACACGTTATCCATTCTGTTGCACGCATTAGGTACCCTATGATGTGTGTATTTGTATCTGTTCTGATCTCGGTATGAAATATCATAACCCCTCGTTGTTTCAGCCATGCTTGTTTTAAAATTATTATTTTTATTATAAACTGTGAAATAATAATTTCTGATTTTCTTTTTTATAAATTGTATTCCAAATCCGTACTGGGCGTTTGGCTCATGCCGTATTTTTTTTCTGGCAGGTGCTTAGGGGGATCTGGGACTATGTGTTGGAGAGCTTCCCTTTATCTCGTTCTTAGGATTTTAGATTTCTATTATTATTTAGACTTAATTATTTATTAGAGATTTTGGAATTTATATTATTGGTTTGAAATGTTCGGAGATTTAATTTATTACTTTGGAGATCTTTAGACTATTTAATTTTTATTTAGGAAATATGTTAGCGCTCTGTTGGCAGGTTTTTGGATTTTAGTAATATCTCCTTTCTATTTTAAGAAGGGGGTGTTACACTCATCCACTATAACCATAGCATATTTCTTCTTTGCAATGGACATGACATTTACTGGACCAAATAGAACAACATGCAGTAAGTGATAAAGATCAAGAATTGAGGATTCAATTTTTCTCTTGAATGAAGATTTTCGTTGTTTTTCCTTTTGACATGAGTCACAAAGACCATCAGGAGCAAATACTGATTTTGGTCGTCCTCTCACAAGATCTTTCTTTACTTGCTCATTTATGTTGTTGAAATTTAAATGAGATAGTCTCTTGTGCCAATTCCAGCTTTCTTCAATTGATGCTCTGCTTAATAGACAGATTGCAGAACCATCAGAATTTGTTAAAAGTCTGGCTTCATATATATTACCATATCTGTAACCTTTCAGAACCACTTTGCATGTAGAATTACTTACAACTTCACAGCGTTCTTCAAAGAAATCCACATAATAACCTTTGTCACAGATTTGACTCACACATAGCAGATTGTGTTTAAGTCCTGAGAAAAGAGCTGTTGTTTCAATTATGACATTCCCAAGGTTGATATTTCCATATCCCAGAGTCTTTCCCATGTTGCCATCTCCATAAGAAACTCCTGGGCCAGCTTTCTCCACAAAGTCTGATAGCAGGGCTTTATTTCCAGTCATATGTCCTGAACATCCACTATCCAGAACCAGGATGTTTTTCCTGTTGCCCTGCAATCATAAAGACCACTACTGGTTAGTTTTAAGGACCAAGACTTGCTTGGATCCTTTGGCCTCTTTAAGTTTGTTAGCATTTGCAGTGGATTTAGTTTCAGAGTTTATGCTAACATGCTTTTTATCAGACATTATATCAGACTTTGTATCAGAATTTACACTAGAAGGAATTACAATAACTTTCTTTAAAGAAGGTTTTATTTGATAATAATCATAGTACAAACTATGATATTCCTTAAAAGTATAAATAGAATTCCATAAACTACCACAATGAAAACAAGGATTTTGTGGTTTAAACCTAACGGGCCGACTCTTAACTCCTGATCTAAGAGGTAAAGAGTTTATATCTTTATTTTTCCTGCAAAAAGAAGCAAGATGGTTAGAGTTTCCACAATTATAGCATTTCTTTCTAGGATCATTCGGAACAGGCATATAATTATTGCTTTTATTCACACCTTCCTTTCCATTCCTATTTTTCCTAGCTTCCTTTACCTTGCTCACTTTTCTAATCTCTTTCAGCTTATACTTAAGTTGCTTCTTTGTCATTAAGCCAACATTTACCACAGTTGGTTTATCATGTTTTAATTTGTAAGAAGTTGACTTTTCTTTGACATCTGTTTTAGAGTCTTTCATCTTTTCAGATTTTGACTTGTCAGAATTTGACACAAACTTGACAGGATTAACTTTAGGCTTTTCAGCTTTCTTGGTAAAGTTTGGTTTAGATGACATAGTTTCCTTTTCTTTTTTATCATCTAGGTAACCTAGACCTTCTTTCCAATTTCCATTTTCTAAGATTTTCTGAGTTGTTCTTCCAGAGTTAGTCCAAGTTTTGATTATCTCCTTTTCCTTTTCTAGTTCAGATTTAAGAGATTTATTCAGTTTTAGCAGTTCATCTTTAACATACAAAGCCTCATCTCTTTCTTTTTGAGTTTGATGAAAAATAACTAACTCTTTTTCTAAGTAGTCATTTATGTTTCTAAGAGCAAGACTTTCAGATTTTAATCTTTCATTTTCTAAAGTCTGATCTCTAAAACTAATGAACATGGTTTAAAATATAATTTTAGCTCAGAAATATCATCAGTATGAAAAGCAAGAGTTGAATGAGGTACCTTCAATTCAGCAGTTCCAGAACTACTATCAGCATTTGCCATCAAAGCATAGTTCACCTCTTCTTTAGAATCTGAAGTGTCTGCCCAGTTTTTCTTATTCGTGATAAGTGTCTGTCCTTTATCACATTTTCCTTTCTTGCAGTCAGGAGAGATGTGGCCTCTTTCACCATAATTGTAGCATTTGACATTTGAGTTGTCTCCTCTGTCAGACTTTCCTCCTTTGCCTTCAGTCTTTCTGAACCCTTTCTTTTCAGAACTTCCACTTTTCCTTGAAAACTTCTTACCCTTTCTGAATTTCTTTTAGGCTATCTTTGTGATACCCTTCACCATAAGAGCACACAGTTGCATCCTCTCTGCATCAACATCCACTTCAGATAAATTTTCAGATTATGAATCATCATCATCAGAATATGATGACTCTGAATCAGACTGTATGATGAGAGCCTTTCATTTGCCCCTCTTTGAGATAACCACTTTAGGAGATTCATCCTCAGCTTTAAGTGCAACTGTCTTTGACTTTCTTCCATGCCTTTTGCTCCTTTGATCCATCTCAAGTTCATGAGTGTTTAGCATACGATAAATTTCATCAAGAGTAGTTTCAGCAAGGTCATAGTTGTCTCTTATGGTAGTAGACTTCAAATCCCAATTTTCAGGAAGAGCTAAAAGGAATTTTAGATTTGAATCTTCAAGATCATATTCCTTGTACACTAGTGACAGATCATTCAATAGTTTGGCAAATCTGTCATATAAATCGGTTAGTAACTCATCAGATTTTGAGTCAAAGTGCACATACTCCTGTGTGAGTATTGTCTTCCTGTTCTTTTTTATGGATTCAGTTTCCTGGCATCTTATTTCCAAAGCATCCCATATTTCCTTTTTATAGTCTTGCATCCAATTACCCTGTTTGACATGACATTGTCAATTGCACTATGAAGTACATGCCTTACCCTTACATCCTTGGCAATAGATGAGATGTCTTTAGGTGTTTAATCACCTTTCTCCTTTGGTATGGTCTTTACTGGTTGATCAGCAACTGCAACAGAAAGCTTGGTAAGCTTATATGGTCCATCATTAATTCTATCAAGGTATTCTGGATCTGTGGCTTCTAGAAACATAGCCATCTTTACCTTCCATATAGGATACTTAGATGCTCTCAGTATGGGAACCCTAATACTTTCATATCGACTGTGGATTTGATTATTTTGAGTATCTTGAGTTTTGGTGGGCTTAGGTGGAGTTTGTGTTTCGTCAGACATGATTGTAAACTGGATCTCACTGTTTGTATATCAACAGAGATGCTGTGATACCACTTGTTAGGTCACAACACTATAGAAGGGGGTTGAATATAGTGTTTATATAATCAAATCGATTTAGAACACAAGTATGTAACAGTAATCAAGTTTATTCAATATAATAAGCTCTGTTACAAAGTAGGTTAAACTACTCTCTCAGTAATGAACAATATCACTAAGAGCTGCTAGGGTTACAAAGAATAATCTTCTCGTGAATGATAACACATTTAGTGTAAACCCTAAGCTGTGTTTATATAGTACACATTTACAAGATATCTTCTAATTGATATGAAATATATCTCTTCCTAAAAAATATCAATCAGATATTATCTTTTTACAAGTCTTCTAGTCGTCCAACTCCTAAGTATATCTTCCTTCATTTTAGTCCAGATCCCCTCCTAGAAACCAGCCGTACTTTACTTCTGAAGCATATCCTTCCTTAAGTTCTGATATCACAAGTTCTGATAACTTAAGTTCTGATATCTTCCTGTCTTCAATAAATCCTGATTTCCAGTAAGTCCTGATAAGTCCTGATATTAAGTTCTAAAACTAAACACATCAGATTAGTCATGGCATCACAAATATATCTAACAAGCAAGCATGGCATGAGTGTCATATCAAATACATACATCCTTAATCTAATTAAGCATGCATCTTTCTAAACTACTCTGCACATACATTCATCATATGCGCATATATATGAAAAGTGTAATAAATAAACATGGTTGGTTATGGCTTTATCCAATGTGATCTTCATCAAGCTAATGATAAAGTTCTAGGTCAATCTAAGGTGAAAAATAAATATAAGCTAACTATGACATGTCTTCTTTCTTGTATTGCTTCCTTGGATGGCCTCCATGTGGGATTACCCATGATCTTCAAATCTTCATGTCTTCATGTACATTACAAGAATGAAATACAAAAACTTATCTAATGAACTTACAAGAAGAACTCGAGTTACATTCAAAATTTAAAAATTACAAGATTAAACGACATGCAAGCCATATTTAAAAAACCAAAACCATTAACCTAAGGTCATAAGCCATAACCATCCACCATGCTCAATTAACACATAATAACATGTTAAAACACATTATATGATCTTAACATATCATACCCATCATTTTCTAATCATAAAAAGAAAATATGGAAAAAATCAGAAAAATCAGAATCAAATTCTGAAAACATTAAATCGCTAATTACAGGGTCTTAACGACGTCAAACGCCGTACAGATCAATCGGACACCAAAGCCAGATTTCAGCAAATCCGCTGTATCCGATTCAGAATCATATCAAATACGATCCATATAATAAGAACTAACACAAAAAATGTATGTATCAATATATATACAGATTATATAATCATCATATGATTATACAACTCTCATGAATATCATATATTCAAAACATATACATACATACGTATATATAAATATAACAACATGTAAAACATATAAAATCGCATACATAACAGTCATGGAATATTGTATACATGTTATCATCATAAAACCAGTATACAGATAAATGAATTAAACACTTTTTGTAAGTAGCTCTGATGCCATTGAAGGGTTTCGAGCACATAAACGCAACGGAAACAGTAATTAAACACGTGAAAAATCAGAATTTTCGAAACCCACCACAGGATCCATGCGAAAAATAGATATTTAATTCGTAGATCAGATCGTTTACCTTAAGAAGCTTTACAAATTGGTTGACTAATGAAGATCCAAAGCTTGTACAATCACCACGCATCCCGCTCTCGCGATCTACGCTCTATCGATATCCACACAAATGCTTGAACGCAAGGATTGAATCTGTACTAGAACAAACTCGTTTCTTCTTGCTCTTTCCATCTTCTCCCTTGGTGGCTAGAGTTTTAGTAAAAGTCTTGCATACAAAATCAGCCACACAAGAGATATTATATAAAGAGTATAATAAGAATTATAACTCTTAACTAATTAGGAGTTATTATTAATTTGAAATTCCTATTTGTATAATAATTAAGTCACGCTTAATTATTTGACAAATGAATTTCATAATTAATATTAGTAAATTTGAATATCAATATTTATATAATTAATTAAGTCATGCTTAATTAATATTATAAATAATTCGACTTACTTTAATATAATTTAAATCTAATTTAAATTAAATAATCCTTCAAACATTCTTAGTGTGTGACCCTATAGGTTATTATTACGTTGGCAGCGAATTTTAAATCTAATTTAAAATCGTAAACAATGAGTGACATCTAGTAATACATCATTGTTACCCAAGTAATAATAATTGAATCGGTGATCGATTAAACTTTCGTGAATAATGTACAATGTAATATAATCCCTTTAACCAAATATTATAAATTAAACTAGAGGCATGTAATGTGTCATCCTCATCATAGTTTAATCCAAGTTTCCTTGATCAATGAGTAAACTGTCATATCAAATCAGCATTTGAGCGTGGCCACGCATTTCATAGTCTAGCTCACACAAGAGGCCCATAATATCACTCCTAAAATAGGAGGGTTAAATCTCATCTAGATCATTCATATTTCTCATATGATTCATAATATACCCAATGTCCATTTTTATCATTACCCAGTCAAGGACAGCTTTTAATGGAATCAATGTATACTAATTCTCGTATAGAAATATAATGACTTCAGGTCTAAGGACCATTACATCATTATCACTGTGAGAATTACTTATGACACAACAGACATGTAGAATCTCACATTGGGTTTGTCCAGCACCATGTACATATACATCTGCCTGTGTTTTTGACTTTAGTATCATCATATGTATGATCAATGAGATGCGATCATCAATCAACAAACACACCAGTCTTAATGCATTATTATTGTCCCTTAATAATAATACTCGACTAGGGACCTTTAGGAATATTGATAATATTCTTATAATCTCATTTTTAAGTCACGTACTTAGAGATATAGAATTGCATATCATATTTCAAGGACATTTATTAATCTAACATTTATATCGCAGTAAATTAAGAATTAATAAATTATATAAAACATCATAGTGTTGTCTCTAAGGCATAAACACTAACACTACATAAAATGTCATCATGACATAACCATTATCATTGTCCTTGACATAACTGCTTTCATTATCTTTGTAATAGGCACAACTATCACATTCATTGATCTTGAAGCCATTGGCCAGCATGACCTCATCAAATTTCTCATGCCATTTCATAGGCTCTTGTTTCAAGCCATAAAGTGACTTCACTGGTCTACAGACTTTCCTTTTTTATCCAGGGATAACGAACCCTTCAGGTTGTTCCATATAGATTTCCTCATCTATATTTCCAATTAGGAAATCTATTTTCACATCCATTTGATATACTGCTAAATTTCACATTACAGCGATAAAAAACATCAACCTTATAGACGTTATTCTTGAGACTGGAGAATATATGTCAAAGTAGTCAAGACCTTTATGTTTCTTGTGTCCTTTAATTACAAGTCTTTTCTTGTACTTGTCGAAAATACCATCAGTTTTCAACTTCTTCTTGAAAACCCACTTGTTGCTATACGGTTTACAACCGTTTGGAAAATCAACTAATTCCTAAGTATGATTCAGCAGAATTGAATCAACTTCATTTTTAATAGCCTTTTTCCACATGGGGCCATCAGGTGAGGTAACTGCTTTCTTATAGGTTTTCGGGTCACCTTCCTCGAGCATATAGGTCATAAAGTCAGGCCCATAGGATTTCTCCGTACGTTGTCTTTTGCTCCTTCTCACCACCCCTGTTGGTGAGACTGCCTAGTTGTATAAACGGTTATGTGATAACTCAACATGAGAACAACACTAGAACATGACAGGTTAATAATACTACGACTACACAAGAAATCTGAAGAAATGAAGACAAGGCAAATATAAAGAATTAAAAGATTAGAAGAAAGCTTGAAGTCTATTTACAGGTCACTGAAAGAAGCTCATTAATATGTTCATGCCTCAGTGAAGAATAAAGGTTAAAGACTTTAAAGGTTTAAGAAATGTTGAAGATTCAGTGTATAAGTGCTACCAGAAAATTTCAGTGTATTGGCATTTATTGAAGATAGACAGTGTTCGAAGTATAGGAATCTGAAGAATTGAAGACATGGTATAGGCAGAAGCTAAAGAAGACAACTGCAGTCTTGAAGTTATACTCGCTGACAGGAGTTCATTTATATGTTCAAGCGTCGGTGAAGAACAGTGGGATTCAAGATTGTAGTAGCAATGAAGACGTTATCTAAAGTACCAGAAAGGATTCCAGTGAAAGTATAATTGTTTATTGACAGTCAGTGTCTGAAGCGATAAAGTTGTTGCAAGCTTAACAATGTAATCAAGACCATAATATGAAGACCTGAATCGGAGTTAGTCGTCTATGAACGAGACTAGTTGCACTAGGCGTCAACAGCTCGTGAAAGGAATCTGGGTATTATTTGTAGAAGAATTGTTAAGTTAAGGAACATACTTGGATTGAACGTTTATCTGTTAAAGTACGAGAAGAGGTGCGCAGGGGTACACCTAGAGGGAGTGGCCTAGTTCAAAGTTTAATTATTAAATTAAATAAATTTATTTAATGGACTTTAATATAATTTATTAAATAAACTTAAAATAATTTATTTTATAAACTTTAAATAGGTTTATTTTATAAATTTAAATTAGTTTATTTATATAAGTTATATTTATGTTTATTTTATAAATTAATTTAGATACAATTTAAACTTAAATAAAAAGAAATAAAAAAAAGGAGAAAAGAAATAGAATAGTAAAACAAAAAAAAAGAGAAAAAGAAAAAGAAAACAAGAAAAGAAAGGAAAAAGAAAAACAAGAAAAAGAAAATAGAAAATAGAAAATAAAATAACAACAAGCAACAAAGTTGTTGGTCGCAAGTTGAATAATCAAAAGAAAACAAAGGGGAACTAAGAATATACTAGTCGGAGGTTGTAATCATGCAACCAAATTAACTAGTCGCAGGTTGGTACATAATTAACTAGTAGCCGGTTAGTTTTTGTTAGTCGCAGGTTATACTCCCTCTGGTCGCAGGTTAGCATACCCTCACTCCTCAGCCACATCTTTGTTGATACAATCAATTAATTTGCGTGGTTCAATTTCAGCCACACATTTAAATTGAATATAAGTCTACACTACAGCAGCAGAAGGATTCAGCAATTGAAAGAGTTATGTTCATCTTCTTCTCTCCCAAAAGAGCTGAAGATAAGAGCTGAAGATTTGCAGCAAAGAGATACAGAGGAGATATACACACAAATCCATATCAGTTATTCTTCTCACCGGAGTAACGTTATAATGCCCGATTTAACTCTTGTATATTTATAGGGGCATTATAAATGTTACCCGATAATTAAATCATTAGACAAACAAAAGCTAGATCATTGTTTAGGATTTAATTTGTTGATCTTTGTAGAAGCTAGGAACTTTGTTGTTCTTAGATTCTAGCCGGTTAATTTATTTACCGGAGTGTAACAATACCCCTCGCGGATTTATATACGAATAGATATTTTCCTGAATATCTTGTGTTCCTCGTTTTATATTCTCAATCACTATTCACCTCAAGAACACGAAACCAATAACCGAACACTATTTTTTATATTCGCAAAAGATTCGAAAGAATTTTTTAATTGAGTGATTATCGTATTCGACCCCCCTTCTACGATAATTCGGGACCTAACAATTGGTATCAGAGCTTACTGATTGATACACAAATCAGGATCCTGAAATAATTAATTTTATTAATTTTTCATTTACATAAAATTATTTTATAAATTTGATTTAGAAAATTTATTTTATAAATTTAATTTTAATAAGTTTATTATATGAACTTAATTTAAATATATTTATTTTATAAATTTAACTAAATTAATTTAATATTTATATTTTAGTAAATACAAGTTTTTAATTTAAATTTATTTTTATTTTCATCCATCGGGTGTATTTTTAGCCGCCGGTTTTAGGATTATTTAGCTGCCATTTTTCTTCCTGCAATCTGTAAAAAGGCTGCCAGTTTCCAGTTTTTCTAATACAATTTGGCAGCCAATTTTGTTGGATTTAAGATGCATGCATACGCCTGAGTTAGCGCCTACAGGGAAAAAGCAGATCAACAGATTAATTTGTACGTGAATGTAGTGCACGCGCGGAGATAACTCAGAATACAAACGAAACAGTTGTACTAATAAAAGAAGTACAAAGAAGCTTTTCAAGTGAATTTGGCAGCTTCAACTTTATTTGATACAAGCCGCGCGATACCCATCTGTTTAACCTGACTTGGTGAAACAAAAGAAATAAAGTCACATGTTGTGTTTATATATTTCCAGGTCGCAAGTTGGAACTCTAATCTCGAGTCCCAGGTTAGAATACAGTGTTTGTTTTGTTAAGTTCTAACCTGCGACGTTAAATTAAAAGTAGTCGCAGGCTAAGCTGAATAAATCGCCAGTTGCTACTTAATAATTTTGAAGTTCCATTTTTTTCTTTTTTCTGATTTATTTATTTTTTTAGAAATTTTAAAATTCTTATATCTAAATTTTTCTTAAATATTAATTTACATTTTATTTAATTTTTAAGAAATTTCAGAATTCTTGAAAAATAAATTTTTTCTAAATATTTATTTTTGATTAATTTATTTTCTAAGAAATTTAAAAAAAATTGGAAATTTAAATTTTTCTTAAATATTAAATTAAGGGTACTCAAGGATTGGTAGACTCAAGATTCCCCCGGGCTTTTAAAGATAATTTTAATCTCTCGAAGAAAACGAAGACCATGTGTTATTTAAATGGAAAATTCCCGAACATGGATTTTGAAGATAATGGTTTTCTTATTCCAATGAAAATGATTTCAAGACCTACAGACAAAAATTGTGGAACTTCCTCAAATGCTTACTCCATAGGATACCACTGGGTTTTCAGACGCATGAAAGGAATGAAATTTCTATAGGTACATATTTTCTCGGAGATTTTAAGACAACTCTAATGATTCTAGATTATACAGTCACACAGTGGTTTGTACCAATGCTAGATATATCTGGGAATCACAGAGATCAGAAAGGCAGGAATTGTGGAGGTCAGAAAGAATTGTGGGGAAATACAAATATTTCAGTTACATGCAGTAAAGTTGGAACCTCGGGACAGAATGTAAAAGTTACTGATAGTTGAATCAGAGTTAGCTCAGGTAGAAGTACTTGAGGGACTGGACGTCAGGGCAGTGGCTCACTTGTTAGGGAAGTTTAGTCGCATCAAATTCATAAGGAGTACATAAGCTATAACCAAGGATCAAGCCTATATATTCTGAAGCAGAGATTCTTACATATTCAGTTCAAGGGGTGATTACAAGACTAGGAATGGGACATAAACAAGATTTGATAGCTACATGTATGACAAGCAATATGTGTCAAGTAACTATCAGGGGTTTTGCTACAACAGAACAAGAAGCTTGACAAACAAGGATGAGTAGGGATCCAGTTGAAGAGTTGAGATAAAGGTGGAATGTTTTCTTAGGGAAGCAGCCACTCAAAACTTATAGTGCATGGGAAAGAGTAGGGATGGATCAGATGACGAGAATAATGAATATCTTGCTTTCACAACAATCTCTGAATATGGTCTAACTCACATATCTCAGGTTTCAATTTCTTTAACCACTATAATATTTTGCTCTCAATATTCAATGCATGATAAGATCTTTGTGTTTAAATGTTTAACACTCGCACAAGCATGATAGCATCACACATAGATAATGTTGAACTAGTTCACTAGATTATTTTTCTGGTAACTAGGATGGATGTTTAACTTGTGCATGGTACTTTAGATGATCTTAAATATATGTTTGAATATTTGTTGAACATGATTAATTACTTTATTGAGATATATGTTTTCCAGCACTTAAGACCTTTGTTAATGCTTATTTTATGCATCCTAATACATTGTGATTTATTCATTTGATCTGAATTATTTCTTAAGATGTATTAGTTTATAATTGGATTGAGATAGCTATATGATTCTTCAACAGGATTGGACTAGATAGAATTAGTGATTTACTTGTTAATTTTGTTTGTTCCATATCATGCCTATATTGCTTAATTCTTATGTGTAATGTTTCTGAATGAATGCCATGTATTCTAAATATAATGTTTGCTCTTTTTTTTTCCATGGATGCATCTCCTAGTACTTGCATTGATTGTAGAAAAAGCATGTTTAGAATTACATTAGGGAAAAGACAGCTAGTCCTCCTTATGTAAGGTTGGAATCATTTTTCTCCTAGCCTAGAGACAATTTTGTCAAGGGTATCAAAATGGATAAAATGGTCAGTCAAAGATAAGTATTAGAATGATAAGGTTGCAGCTGTTGTTATCTCTGTTTATAGTAAAATCTCTAATCCATCTGGACCCAAATTGATAAGTTGGGTACCAAGAACTGTTAATCCATTTTTGAATGCAGGACATAACAGGTTAATTGATTCATATGTATTCTTGGTAATCTATACTCAAGGCATATGATCAAAAAAAGAGCCTCACAATCAAATGTGGTTAACAAAATCTATTCTGTCAATAATCTTTGGAGATGATAGCAAAGGTTTTCATTACGGGACAAAGCTATGAAAAAAGGGATGTCATCATGGATTCAACAATTGCTATCACTGATAACAATTGAAGCATCTTTCTTGCTGAAGAATCAAGGCACAAATCCTCTTATTAGACAGTTCTGCATCAAAGGCAAAATGTCAATTCAACGAATAATTAGTGTCTCATCTGAAGCAGGAAGGTTGAGAATCTTGCTCTTGTTAAGAGTAAGGAAGGGATATGCTTGTGGCTAGACTAGAATCTCAAGGTTGGTGAATTCAATGGTTTCTACTATAAAGCTTCATCTAATTAAAGTTTAGTTATGACATTAGAAGCTCTCACTCTTGAACACCAACTCAAGGAACTCTTTTGTGAAAAAGGATTAGTGAGAGGACTGCCTCATCTGGAATTCAGAAGGATGATAAATGTGAGGCATGTTAGAAAGAGGAGTCAAAGACAACATCACATCAAAGTGAAGATATACTTTAGTGATGATTGATGACTACTCTTAACATAATGTTGTTATTTGTGCATTCTCAAGACAAGACATCGCAGATGGTGATTGATCATATCGGAAGATCAAGCTGGAAGCAACTATAACAGAAATGATCTTATGGTCAGATAATGGGACTGAATTCAAGAAGCAGTTCTGATGAATATCTGTAGCATCAAGAATATTCTGAGACATATTCAGCACTAGGAGCTCCATGTCATAATGGAGTGGTACAAATGAAGAACCAGAACTTGATTAAAGCAACAAGGACAATGTCAAGCTAATCAAGACTTTCTAAATACCAAAGGGATGGAGCATTCAATACAGTTTGTAACAAGTAAGATCAAGCCTTGATTAGGATGTATACATGAAGACCACTAATGAGTTAATGGCCAACAGAAGCAAACACTGGACAACATCAAAGTGTTTGTAGAAAATATTTTACAGAAGCAAATGATGAAATTTTTTCAGTTGTTTGAAGTTCTTAGCATTTACAGCTAAGACTTATAAGGATATTCTTCATGGCTACTCAGTGTAGTTTACAACCTATAGGGCACGTGTGGTTGATCAACAGAAGGTGATAGATAGTCTAAGTGCACAGTTCTACAACTCTATGCTCCAAGCTGTTAAAGGAGAAATTAATGGTATTGATGATTCATATCCAAGCAGTGGAATGACAGTGTATAACACAACTCATTACTTCAATGAAGCCAGTCAGCAAGGGTAAGGATTTTCAGGAAATCCCAGCAACAGCTTAAGGGGAGCAAAAGAAGGATCAACTAGTCAGACACTACACCACATTGAAAATTAGAGGACACTAAAGAACATATCTACTGAGACAAAGGGTTTGATATCAGTATTATTCTAAGAGTATAGTTCTTAAGTGATCTAGATGGTGGAGTAATGATTAGTAGGGCTACTGAGTGTGAATGATTATTTCTCTAGTTTTTTATCTGAAGAAGAAACTGAGTAAGTTACAGAAGCTCTGATAGATCCGGATTGATTGGGTGACTGCAAAGCAGGATGAACTCAATCAGTCAGCAAGAAGATTGTAGGGAAGCTGGTGTCCAAACCAAATGACAATTATATAATTGGTACAAGGATAACCAGAAGTCAAAACTGGATGACAATGGCATTGTTACGAGGGACAAAGCCAAACTGGATGCTAGGTTATTATCAGGAAGCAGTATCTAACAGAAAGCACCAGTGATGAGACTTGAGAATATTATGACATATCAGGCACCTGTTGCACATTCTACCTAGAATTGGACTCTAGTAAATGTGAAAAAGTGTACTCCTAGTTGGTGAGTCAAAGGAAGTAGTCAATGCATAACAGTTCATGGACTTTGCAGTTGCAGATCTATTGGACTCTGTCTATCTCTTTTTTACAAGCTTACTTCAGGTTGGTATGAACTAGTAGACTACTCATGAAATCGTCAAGGACATGGTATGGCACTCTAACTGAAGTTGCAGTTAAATATAAATTAGTAGAGTTTTCATATTAATAACTCTCTTATCACTAGGCACAAACATAATGTTATATATGTGTAGTGATATAATGTTCTCAAAATGGCAATGTGCAAGGTTCCAAGTGGATCCTAGAGAATCCAATCTTATAGCTATTAACAAGATTATTAGATATCTTAAGGGACTATCAACTCTTGGAGTAAAGTACCCTAAAGATATTATACTTAACATGTTTGGCTATATAGATATAGATTGCACATGTTGTAAGAAAGATAGGAGAAGCATCTCTGAAGTTATCAAATTAAGTGACAGGAGAAGCATCTCGGGAAGCTGTCAACTTCGTGGAAGGAGATTGATTTCTTGTTACGATAAGAAATAACCTCAAATCCAACAACTCTGTGGAACACTCTATAACAAAGCACCTTCATACCAGGTATCATTTATTTCGAGAGCATGTCTTTTAGTCAAAGAGTTACTTGCAGAAATGTTTTCCAAATCACTTGTTAAAGTTAATTTTTTAAGACTGGTTTGTAAGTGTGGGATATCATTCATTGCATATTAGTTGGAAATCCCATCTGTAAGGAATTCTTCATATAAGTTCACAAGTATTAAATCTTCAATATTTAAAGGACTTGTGAATTTATCAGTAATCCAGTACCTCGTACTTAGTGCTACTATCTTGATTATCATGATTATAATGTCATATATAGTTGTGGTAGTTAAGTATTATAGCCTTAAGTTTGAATTTTATTTTAATTGATTTAAATTATGACTGTAGACAATTCCATTCCATATCAGTCTCATAATTTAAATTATATTAAAATAATATGCAGCATAGTTATTTGTATCTTGTACGAATAATTGTGATACTTTTAGTATTAGTGATATTATTTAGAATTTTTGTTCTAAGTAATCAATGCTTATTTCTAAAATCACTAATATTGAAAGTTGAAGTATTTTCTAAGTTATGTGTATAAAACTCTCGATGTTTTATATTCTTAGAAAGTATTTCTAAAATTATAAATATTTAAGTGCTAGTATCTAACTCATAGATATTTAGTATTTATTTATTTAATATTTATTTTGGGTAGTTTGGATTATGGAAATTGAAGCAATTCAATGATTTTATTTGCTCCATATTTCAAACTAACTTCAAATAAATAAGCAGCATGATTGATTATAACTAAATCTGTCAATAATTAATATCTAGTATATTGACTATAACTTATATGTTATAATTTAATTATGAGATTTTGGTTTTAGTAAATTTAACAATATTCACATCTCAAGGATTCACTGAAATCATAATCATGATTGTAGCATGATTAGTTGTATGCTAATTCTTGACGTATATCAGTTAATTATATTTAGTTAAGAGTTTAACTATGAACTAATTATGAAGTATTAATATTTATGGAATTATTTAGAACTCCTCTAAGTAATCAATGCTCATCCTCAGTCACTTATACTAATATAAAAAGTGTAAAAATATTTCTAAAGTACAACTATGGTTACAGTGTTTAATGCTTTATTAGAAATAACCATATGTTGTCAACTTAGAATAATTTTTATACTTACTTGCAAATTCCTAAATACTTTGATATAGATACAATACTCAGTGGATCAAAGTATATGGAACTTAGAATATCTTTCTAATATTGCAAACAAGACAATGTTAGTAAATGTTGCTTTAATTATCGAACCAACATTGTTTGAGATATTACAGTTGTTAGAAGTTAATAATTGTATAACATATGAAGTTGAATGCTAACATCTATTTAATAGATAATTGGTATTTAATTCATTAATATCTTATTCTACTATATTTGAATTATGATGTCAGACAATTCCATGTCGAATCAGTTTCATGATTTAAATTATATTAAAGTAGGATGCAACATAATGATTGGTATCTAAAGTACTTGACAAGTATCATAATGATATATTGTTAATATTTTTTTGCAGATAATTGTGAGATTTTAAGTTCTAGTGAATTTATATGTTTTGCTATAACTGACAGATTCACGACAATTTGAAATCAGCAGCATAGTCATTCTTATTAAGATTGTTTATCAATAAACAATGTTGTTGATAATAATTTTATAAAGATAGATTATGAAGCTTTTGACATGAATGAGATTTTCTTAGACTTTACCCTAAGTGATCAATGCTTTTACAAAAACTCATTCATATTGAAAGATAAAATCTTTCTTTTTCTTCTTAATACTGTGAGGTCATCAGTATGTGTCTTATCAAATCGTTTATCTTTTTAGGCATAAAAATAGACTTGTGCACTAGAACGGTTTTAGGAGAAAATCAAACTTCTTTCTATATTGGTGATTGCTTATTTCATTAAAATCTTTTGAAATCACTATTGTACATCATTTCTCTCAAAAGATTAAATGCATAATTTTCATTCATTATAGATCTTAAATGCATTTTATCTCTATATTGCCATATGTTCTGTGATACAGGTTCAGTCTCCAATGGCCTTCTTTTATTTGATAGTCATGATGTTGAAAATCCACATATTCTATCCCAGATTGTAAAGACAAACACGGAAACAGAACCAACCAACACTCTCTTACCACTAAAATGAAGTATGAATGAGTGTGAGGGAGAAAGTGCCTTAGTGCACCACATAAGGAAGGTTCTGAAGTCAACCCAGCAGCTATGTCTCCTACAAAAATGAGTAGTATTTAAACCGAGGCAATTACTAGCTCCCATACATCTTCCCAAAAAGATGTAATGGCTGAAAAGGCACAAAAACAGTTACTAGATTCATACTCTCAACATGGTGCGTCAATTGAAATTCGCCTGTCGTCCAGGGTATCCGATGTAGTGTCACTACCTTAAATATAAACAATTCTTGATGCACAAGGATAGGTTACACACACAAAGGAAGAGTTGACGAAAACAAGAGTTTTGACCATTTTACTGTTTGATTTGATTGTTCAAGGTTCTTTAATGGACCAATTATCTTTACAGGTGTTAGGAGAGAATACTGATCCAATATCCATATGTCAGTGGTCAGTGTCTAACTCCCCAGGCTTAAATCCCCTGGATGCATCTTCGGATAGTGGATCTGACATATGTACAGATCGGCAACTTGTTGACAATGATTTAGATTTACTTGATGAGTCACAAGAAAATGTCTTCACAGACATTAAAAGGAAACTTTGATCTTTATGCTAAATTCCTTGGATCATTGTTTACCTTTCCAGAGTTCAAATCTGGAAACCTAAAAAGGAAACTAGCAACTTGTAGACAATGACTCAGATTCATCTAACGAGTCTAACGAGGATGCGGATTTGCGAACTCCCATTGCACCACCTGTGACCTCCTTAAGGATGGCTAAGGTAATTTTCATTGCAGGTACAGCTAGATTTTGGAGCTATGAGAGGAGTGATACACTTGTGAGAATGAGTGTAAACATGAGTGGAGAGAAGAGTGAAACACTTGTGAGGTACACAAAACAGAATCACACACTCACAGTGAGGAAGAAAGAGAAACACCATATCCCATTCCCTATCCCTAAACATGGTTCTTGATACTTAGGGACCTAACGTTTACAGATTGGATTAGAATTCTTCGGGACCTAACAAGTTGGGAGCAAATAATTGGTAACAATTGGTGATCTCACGGTTGGGAGATATAAGGAGTTCGGAATATTGGTTAACCGGATGATCAACAGTGAAGCCATTCTTGCAGTATTTAAAGGGACATGGTTGATCAGACTATGACTTATTATTTCTTTTCCGACCAAGGAAAATATGAGAACTCCTTATGACAACAGCAGGCATTCCTTCTCTAAGGGGGAGATAAAAGCTTACATAATAGTTTGGAGGATTCCTCAACTAAGGGGGAAAAATAGCAGGGAGGAGGAAAAAGGTAAAGCACATGTACACTACACCACATCATTGTTGTTTATAACTACGAAACCTATTGTACGGGAGAGGTGGTAAACACAAGGTGATTTCCTAGTAATCAGAATAAGTGGTTTGGTTCATCATTATTCTTCATAAGGGAAGAAATTGTTTTCCAAAAGAAGAGTACCATTGGTTTTTATCTACGGATCCTATTTTACAGGAGAGGCGGTAAACGAAGGTGATCTCCTTTAAGCAGTTGATTCTCATAGGGGAGAAGCAAGAGAGATATGCGCTTCTCAACAGGAAATGTGGTTGTACAAAAGAAGCTGTTTATGATTACGTTAAGACTGAGAAGTGTTATCTGGCAGAGATTTGAAGAACCAAGGAAATGAAGATGAGACTTCTTGAAGATCAGTTCAGTGCTAGAGGAACAAGCATCTTTCATTTCAGTTACACAAGAAATCTGGAAATGCAGTATTTGATCCAGAAAACCAATAGCATTATTTACAAGTCCTGGTCCTTTACTTTTTCCAAGTTGTTAGTTGAGTTATCCTCCCTATTTCATTTGTTTGTTAGGTTTAACAATCAAATAGGGGGAGACTGTTGGTGAGACTGCGTAGTTGTATAAACAGTTACGTGATAACTCAATATGAGAACAACACTAGAACAGGACAGGTTAATAATACTACGAATATACAAGAAATCAGAAGAAATGAAAATAAGGCAAATACAAAGAATCAAAAGATTAGAAGAAAGCTTGAAGTCTATTTACAGGTCATTGAAAGAAGCTCATTAATATGTTCATGCCTCAGTGAAGAATAAAGGTTAAAGACTTTAAAGATTTCAGAAATGTTGAAGATTCGGTGTATAAGTGTTACCAGAAGATTTCAGTGTATTGGCATTGATTGAAGATAGACACTGTTCGAAGCATAAGAATCTGAAGAATTGAAGACATGGTATAGGCAGAGGCTAAAGAAGACAATTGCAGTTTTAAAGTTATACTCACTGACAGGAGTTCATTTATATATTCAAGCGTCGGTAAGAATAGTGAATGAAGTATTCAAGATTGTAGTAGCAATGAAGATGTTGTCCAAAGTACCAGAAAGGATTCTAGTGAAGGTACAATTGTTTATTGATAGTCAATGTCTGAAGCGATAAAGTTGTTGCAAGCTTAACAATGTAATCAAGGCCATAATACGAAGACCTGAATCAGAGTTAGTCGTCTGTAAATGAGACCAGTTGCACTAGGCATCAACAGCTCGTGAAAGGAATCTGGGTATTATTTGTAGAAGAATAGTTAAGTTGAGGAACGTACTTGAATTGAACGTTTATCTGCTAAAGTACGAGAAGAGGTGCGCAGGGGTACAGCTAGAGGGAGTGGCCTAGTTTAAAGTTTAATTGTTAAATTAAATAAATTTATTTAGTGGACTTTAATATAATTTATTTAATAAACTTAAAATGATTTATTTTATAAACTTTAAATAAGTTTATTTTATAAATCTAAATTAGTTTATTTATATAAGTTATATTTAAGTTTATTTTATAAATTAATTTAGTTACAATTTAAACTTAAATAAAAAGAAAACAAAAATAAAGAAAAATAAAGGAGAAAAGAAAAAGAAAAGAAAAAAAGAAACAAAAAGAGAAAAAGAAAAAGAAAACAAAAAAGAAAGGAAAAAGAAAAACAAGAAAAAGAAAATAGAAAATAAAATAACAACAAGCAACCAAGTTGTTGGTCGCAAGTTGAATAATCAAAAGAAAAAAAGGGGAACTAAGAATATACTTGTCGCAGGTTGTAATCATGCAACCAAATTAACTGGTGGGGGTTGGTACATAATTAACTAGTCGCCAGTTAGTTTTTGTTAGTCGCAGTTTATACTCCCTCTAATCGCAGATCAGCATGCCCTCATTCCTCAGCCACATCTTTTTTGATACAATCAATTAATTTGTGTGGTTCGATTTCAGCCACACATTTTAATTGAATATAAGTATACACTATAGCAACAGAAGGATTCAGCAATTGAAAGAGTTTTGTTCATCTTTTTTTCTCCCAAAAGAGCTGAAGATTTGCAGCAAAGAGATACAGAGGAGATATACAGACAAATTCATATCAGTTATTCTTCTTACCGGAGTAACGTTCTAATGCCTGATTTAACTCTTATATATTCATAGGGGCATTATAAATGTTACCCGGTAATTAAATCCTTAGACAAATAAAAGTTAGATCATTGTATAGGATTTCATTTGTTGATCTTTGTAGAAGTTAGGAACTTTGTTGTTCATAGATTATAGCCGATTAATTTATTTAGTGGAGTGTAGCAACACCCCTCACGGATTTATATACGAATATATATTTCCCTGAATATCTTGTGTTCCTCGTTTTATACTCCCAAACACTATTCACCTTAAGAACACGAAATCACTAACCGAACACTAAATTTTATATCCGCAAAAGATTCGAAAGAATTTTTTAATTTAGTGATTATTATATTCAACCCCCCATTTTACGATAATTCGGGACCTAACAACTCCCACATTCTCGTCCTCACTTTCTTCACTCTTATTACTGTCATCTATAGAATCATGAGCTCGTTTAGACATTATAGGAGGTTCATTTCCTGGATTACAAGGAAACATCATCTCAAAAAAGAGGCATTCCTAGATTTCATAATCGTATTCTTCTGAATGTCAGGAATCTTTGAATCATACACGAGAAACCGATATGCGGTGATATGTGGTTGATATCCGATGAAGATACAATCCACAATCATTGGACCAATCTTCACCTTCTTAGGTGTAGGGACCAGTACCTTTGCCAGGCAACCCTACACTTTCAGGTGTTCGTAACTTGGTTTCTTTTTCTTCCATATTTTATAAGGACTTATTTCCTTATTCTTATGCATAGTAAAATTTAAGATATTATTCACGCTTAAGATGGCTTCCCCCACAAGTCCAAAGCTTAGCAACATCGCATTCATCATTTCTTTGAGAGAGCGATTCTTCCTCTCAGCCACTTCATTTGACTGAGGGGATTATGGTACAGTGACCTCATTAATTATACCATGTTGTGAACAGAATTTCCTAAAAGGTTCAACATATTCACCTCCATGATCAATTCGTATCATTTTGATTTTCTCAGTTTATTGTGTCTTAACTTCTTGCTTATAGATTTTAAATTTATCTATAGCTTCGTCTTTGCTTTTCAGCAAATATACATAGCAATATTTTGTACAGTCATCTATGAATATAATAAAATACTTGTTTCCTTCTCTTGTTGGAGCGAATTTTAAATCACATATATCATTATGTATTAGGTCTAGCACTTAGGTGTTTCTTTCCACACGTTTAAATGATGATCTCGTTAATTTTGCCTCAACACAAGACTGACACTTATGTTTTGAATCAATTGTTAATTTTGGTATATATTCTTTTACACTTAACCTTTGTAAATTGTCATAATTAACAGGTCATAATCTAGCATGCCATAAATTAGGAGACTCGAGAAAGTAAGCAAAAGAATTCTTCATTTCATTATCGTACTTAATGGACATAACATTGAGCTTATAAAGCCCATCAGTTACATAGCCCTTGCCTACAAACATACCACTCTTAGATAAAATAACTTTATCTGACTCAGATACAATACGAAATACGTGCTTATTCAACAAAGAACCAGACACAAAGTTCTTGCGAATATCAGGCACATATAGTACATTCTTCAAAGTGAGATTCTTCCTAGAGATCATCTTCAAAATCACCGTGCCTTCACCTTCAATGATAGAAGTCATTGAATATCCAATGTAAAGCTTCTCAACAGTATCGTAAGCTTTGAGGCTAGAGGAAATCACCTTGTCTGATCAAACATGCCTAGTAGTACCAGTATCAATCCACCACTCACGCGAATTAGAGCTGACTAGGTTCACTTTAGAGATCGTAGCACAGAGGTCTATGTCACCCATCTCCTTGGAGATATGATCGACCATGTTTGCTTGTTTCTTCTTGTTGACCTTTTTGGGATTCTTGCAATCAGAAGACCTATGACCCACTTTATCACAATTGTAGCACTTCCCTTGAAATTTCGACTTCGAAATCCCTCCCTTGGGTGCCAGTTTAGCCCCTTTACAGGAAGTGGTCTTTTTGGGCTTGGAGCTTTCAACATGATCCACCATGTTTGCCTTCTCAGTAGCAACATTCACTTTCTTCTCAGATCCTCTATTGACTTCTTCAATACGAAGTCTGAGAATCAGATCCTCCATGGTCATCTCTTTTCGCTTGTACTTAAGGTAGTTCTTGAACATTTTACATGCAGGTGGCAGCTTTTCAATCACAGCAACAACTTAAAAAGATTCACTAATGACCATTCCCTCAGCATGAATTTCATGAATGATCACCTGCAGTTCTTGCATCTGACTGACCACAGTCTTAAAATCTGCCATCTTATAGTCAAGAAAGCGGCCAACAATCCACTTCTTTGCCCCAGCATCCTCGATTTTATACTTATTGTCAAATGACTCCTATAAGGGCTTAGCTGTTGGCTTCGATCTATACACGTTATACAACGAGTCAGCCAAGCATTTTAGCACATAATTCCGACATATGTAGTTGGAGTGCTTCCAAGCATTCACAGCATACAGAGTCTGCGTGTTGCTCTCACCAGTGAGCAATGGCACCTCTTCCTTCAGGAAGCGATCCAGATGCAACTTGGTCAGATAAAAGTGCATCTTTTACTTCCAACGTTTGAAGTTTATTCCGTTGAATTTCTCAGGTTTATCAGCGTGTGCAGCAGGCACAGTTGGCATAACAAGTACAACAGGCACCGCAGGTGTGACAGTCGGTACGTGCGTTTGTACTACAGGTGTATGTATACAGGTAGGCACCGCATGTACAATCGGAGGAGCGAATCATGCCGACGTGAAAGGCATATGGCATAGCCTATTTGTTTATTCGAGGATTTAACTCAACTCAAATAAGAATGTAACAAGTAAATAGTGGTTCTATCATCATAGAGATCTCTCAAAGTAACTAAAGGATTAAGTAACATTGTTCTTCTACAGTCTTGAGGACTTAATTCACTGGAAGAAGCTCAAGAAATTGATCAAGCCTCAGTGATATAAATCAAGATTGTGGATTTAATCAAGTGACAGAGATCTTGTCAGGGTATCAATTAATTACAAGGATTTAGTCTGAAGAAAATCAAGAGTATCAAAGTCAAGGCATGAAGAAACGTCACGGAAGTTAGTCACTCATGAACCAGACAGTACATCGAGTGTCAACATTGAAGTGATGGAATTGATTCGTAATTGACAGTGATTTTCAGAAGATTTTCAGAAGAATGGTTGCTGCTCAAGATTGGTATTAATTCTCTATTAATTAATTAAGTCATATAATTTAATTAAGAAAATAAATTAAATCTGCAAAGATTAATTTATTGATTAATTGAATTAATTGATTAATTAATTCAGAATTATTATTTGATTAAAATCTATTTTAATCCAGCAAGACTATCTTTTGTACTAGCAAGACAATCGGTATGACAATCAATAGTCATACCGAAAGTCATATCAGTTCAATTGATAGTCCTACCGAAAGTCATATCAGTTCAATTGATAGTCCTACCGAAAGTCTTATCAGTTAAAAGGATTGTCATGCTGAGCCAAATGGATTGTCCTGCCGAAAGTCTTACTGATTCAATTGAAGTGGTTTGTTTACAAAACCAACAGAAGCAGATCATTTTCAAAAAGAGCATTGAATATCATACAGAAGAACACAGAACAAAAAGAAAACCTGCAGAGAACTTATTGCAAATTCTCAGATCATTTATTTCTAGTATTTATTGTTAAATCCAATCCACTAGAAATACCTTTCTTGTTCTTGTGTAACTATCTAGCGGATCGAAATCCCTAGAACTTAATCTCAAATCGCTTTTAGCATTTGATCTTTTTATTGCAAAAATAGAAAAAGTTCATGTCGAATTTATTCTAGATTTGTGATAATTGATTTGAGATTAATCCCTTGTAAACGATACCGTTGTTGTAACACCTTTCAAGTTTAATAATAATTTTATTTAACTTAAATTTTGTTTCACTTTTTTATTCCGCATTTTATTCGATTAAACGGTATTGTTTGTATTCAACCCCCCTTCTACAAACATATTGAGACCTAACACGACGTATGTCCAAGAGGCACACTAAACTGTCCAATGACAGTGTGTTCCACAGGCACATGTCCAACAGGTGTCTGACCCTCATCAGATACTACGATCTGTGCGTTAGGGTTAGGCGCCTGTTGGTGAACCCCATCAAATCCAACGATTTGTGCGTTGGGATCAGCCGTCGTGTTCATCTTATTGTTCACAGTGTTATTCTCCATAGATCTTTTACTCAACAAACAGGCAAAGACAGATGTGTTAGTCACATATAATAAATAGTAATAGCTTTAAGATTGTGAACACAATTTGTGATTAATACATATAATATAAGTGTGTGTGTGTGTGAATAACATAAACCAACAAAAAGGATGTGAAGGAGAAATTCTTGATTTCGGTCGTATAACTGTCTCCTTAAAGATATTACGACCCTTACCGTATGTGCGAGTCGTTAGCTGTAACATCCGGGAAATATCGTGTAATTATTTGTATCAATATATGATAATTATGTGAATATTATATGATTTTTTGGTGAATTATCTGATGATTGATAATAATATTTGGATGTTTGTATATAATAAAATGTGAGTATGTTAATTTTAATATGTTCAGAATAAAATATAGATAATTAATGTATTTTTCTGGTAATTTATAGAGTGTTATATGATTTTATAATGATTTATGAAATTATTAATTATTTTCTGAATAATTACAAAATTATTTTATAAGCCGGGAATCGTCCGACTTCAACCGTTTTTACATTTTTACAACCCGAAATTCTTCCGAAAACTCCTTCCTAACCTAAACTGGTAATTCCGGACAATTTCCGTGTTTTGACTTTTTCGATCCGGATTACGGTTTGATCCGTGCACGGCCCGACGCAAAATTTTCGATACGACAATCATTTCGGTAAATCAACGAAACCCGTATTTTCAAAAGACGGGATAATATTACGTTATATTCGTATAAAGTATTTTATAAAAAGCCCGGTTGGGATAATTATCCAAAACTGATATCAAATCGGATCGTTATTCCAGTTACTAAGCGGCTAAGCAACTAATTTAACGATCCAAAACGATCCAGAATGAACCAATATTCCGTAAATATAAATAGGTCATTTCTTATTTTATTTTATTCGTTTATTCATTTGCAACCCGTAAAAATACCGTAAATACAGAGAAAACCCTAGAAACCGATACGTTCCTGAGAATCAAACGCACGAACGAAGGCGTTATCGAACTCCGATTCGGGCGTGCAACATATCAAAACGAAGCTCTCGAAATCTTCTTTCTGAATCAATCATCAGTTTCTTCCCAGAAATCATGGTAATTTTCTTATTTATTTATTTTTCGAATTATTTAATAATTAAATTAAGAAAATTTGTTCTTGATGTTGTTGATGTGTTTTGATGATTCCACGTTATAGAACATGTTTTTCTGGTCAATTTGGTATATTATACTTCAGAAATAGAGCTCAGTATCATGTAGAAATTAAGGTTTGATTCTCTGAAAATTCTTTGAATATGTGTTCTTGGTGTTCTTGAAGAATTCTGAGAATCAAACCCAAATTTGAGGGTGATGCAGATTTCAGAATTCAAAGTATGAGTAACAAAAATGTTCAAATTTTCATGCTCTACCTATACCTGCCATCAAATCATACCAACGATTAGTAATTTGTAAATTCATAATTTTAGGGTTTACGTTTGATTTGGGGTTTCTTGTTCATGAATCGTTTGTTGATTTTGATACTTAAATAAGCTTTATCATTAAATTTTTAATTTATTGGTGTATAAATTGTAGTTGTTTAACCCCCAGAGGTGTTAAGTCGATGCATGTGTTTTCTCCAAGTTTTAATTCGATTTTTCTAATTGTTGAATGATTGTTTGATAATATAGATGGTTGCTATAGATTTTAAATTTTCCCAGCTTTAATTTAAGCTATTATTCGCTAAGTTTCATTTTGATTCTGTTAAAGTTGAATTTTCCGATCATGTAACCGGATTTTCGCCTTTAGTTGATCGGAACTGGAATTGATGAGTTGTTATGGCATGATTTTGGACAGTACGGTGTTGTAGAATCGATGGGGATTGTATCAGTGTAAAAATTGGGACTGAAAGATGAGTGTGGAGCAGATTTCGGGGTTCGCCAGAACGGGTTGGGGCGTCGCCGGATTCTGCCATCGTTTCTGGCGGTTCCTTCCCTGTTCTTGGTCGACCCGTCACCCGATTTACTGACCCGTTAACCCGACTGTCTGACCCGCTTTTGATTCCCAAAACCCCAATTCCCTTTCCTCAAATCTGTTTCTAGATTTTCCTATTAAAAATAAATCAAAAATCCTATTCAAATTCTAAAATCAATATTTTTAATTCTAAAATTATTTTAAATTCAAAATTAAATTTTAATTATTTATTTAATTAATTTTAAATGATAATTAATTATTTAATTAATCAATTAATTTAATTGTTAATTGGTTAATTAATTTAATTAATTATTAGTTAATCTTAATTGATTTAATAATGAGATTTAATTATTTATTTTTGATTTAAAAATTTTGAAAAATAATTTCGAGCTTTAAAATATTATTTTAAATTATTTTCAAGGCTCGATAAATATTATAAAATTATTTTAAAGTCATATTTAGGTATTCGACCCCTATTATTTAATTATTAAATGATTCGGAGGCCGTTTTAATTCCGAAAAATATTCAAAAATTCATAATAAATCAACCGTTCGTCCGTTTAATACGAAACGAACGCCTCTAGACTCAGAAAAATATTATGCTTCTATTAAAAATATTTTTAAGACTTAAATTCTTTTGTATCAAAAGGGCATTTGTTTTAGGAATCATTCTGAGTCAGTTATTGATCGATAAAATATTCTTTTTGACTCGATTTCAATTCTAAACATATTAAGACCTATCTTTTGTCAATTCAACTTATGTGCTACATGAATTACGTGATTATGTGTTTTGTGGATAATATGATTATCTGCCACATGTGTACGTATTATGTGAATAATGAGCCAGCATGTCTTGTAAACGTTATCTGAATGAGAGGTGATTCTTGTATATTATTATCGGGCGGGTAGACGGTAGGGATAAGTGTATAGACTAGACAATTATATATTGTCAGTTCATTGAATAGCATTATTTATGATAGATGCACATAGTGCGAGACGCTCAAAGCCAGATAGAAATTGTAGAAGTAAAGCCTGATTGTGTGTAGTAATGCAACGAGTGGATTCAGAGTAAAGATAAACCTAAGAAGGTAGATGATAAGAAAGGTCAGGAAGCCTGTCAAGGGAAATACAAATGCAATAGGACTAAGTGGTACGGCAGCTAGTTAAAGATCAGATGATTATCAAGTGAGGCAAGTATTCCTAACCTTTCTCCTTAAATACTGCAAATATTTATTCGCTCCTATTCTAAGTTTAGAGTAGTTAACTATTTTATATTTCGCTGCAATTACTCTTATTATGCCCGTTCTTTCCATTATTGTTCCTATAATTCGATTGCTCTCTTGAGCAGATACCCATTCTTTCGGGTTATTTGCGAACCCTGAATTGGGAAGTTTTGACTTCAAAACGGTTTGACATCAAAACACTCTAAGAGCTGGATAGTGATACTTTGGGGATTAAGTTTTACTTAATCCTAAGGACCGAAACATAATCGGTGCCTTGAGATGGGCCGTAGTGCCTGGGGACCCGACTGGATCTATACGGGTAGGTATAGATCTGCACTGTATCCTGACTGATCAGCAGGATATAAGTGTGAACTAATGTCTAGTCTAATTTGTTGTTGATCGCCATTAATGGCTTTCCTTCTTGAAATAAAATGTGATTATGGATTAAAGTTATTCTTTCTTAGCACTCAGTTTCGGGAAATTACAATGTTTCCAAATAAATTCGAGGTTCAGATTGTTGCTGCAGCATTAGTTGCTCAGTAATAATTAGAATCTTGAATGAATTAAGATCTTCTTTATTATTCAACCCGTCTGTATCAGGCTGGTTTAGCAGGCTAAGTCTATGGAAACTTAGCCGATAATGATGGATACTGAATAGTTAGGGATTTCTTGAACGTCGTTTTATGAATAGTTGTTGCATTCGTTGTTCAAGTATGAAGTGTGACCAGAAGATATTTTGAAAACACGAAATTCTGAAACTCTTACAAAAATGTCATTATTTCCTATGTGATTTATAGCAATGTAAATCAAATTGATTTTAAGATAACAAAGTATATCCTTTAAATGATTTCATGTTTCGCTCTTCGAAATATTTCAGAGATTTTATCCAGAAGCTTTCTTTGATTTTAATGCTTGAAACTCAAAATATATACTTGCTGGGCATTTTTGTCTCACTCTTGCTTTGTCAATTCTTATTTCTGCTAGAAACAGATAAGGATTAAAGTGAATAGCTTTGATAGACAGCAGAAGTTAGAGAAGTTTCCGTTGCGAGAGGTTGAAGGTGTTAGAAAAATGTGACAAGAGCATTAGTTCAAAGGTATTTACACTTGTATTATAGTTGAAGTGAGTTGTAGAAGGTTAGATTCTTATTTCATACCATAACCTGGAAAAGATCCGAACTTAAGGGGTTATTTATTTATTTCTTTACTTTATGTAATAATGGTTTAGTAACACCAAATATTGACCCCGGATTTGGGGCGTTACAGTTTGGCATCAGAGCTGCAGGTTATTGGTCACTGAAATAAGAATAGGTGAGAGTAAGATAGGAATGATAGGTCATACAGGATAGGAAAGACCCTAGGCATATTCAGGATAAATTGAGTTGAGTATGAATTAGGATTAGTAGATCCGAGATGGAGTTGTTAAGATAGGATCGTTGAGAAAGTGTAAGGTGAATATCACAACATTTTAGGTATATTAAGTTCTCGGATTATACAATAATAAGGAATCGACGAAGACTGGGTATGTTACCCTACTTTTCATGTGGTTTGAAGGAAATGCGGGTGATCTCGTGAGTATTTGTGTAAGGGAAACTAGGTGAGTGATGGCACAATTTAACTTAGAATTAGGTAGAAGGAAAGCTTATCGTCGGAGGCAACCAGTGAATGGAAGCTGATGAAGAACCAACGTTGCACGTTTTGAAGGCATCACCGTTGCGAGAAGATTCTTACCACTTATCGGGAACTGCGCAAGGAATAATATCTACCTTACTAGATAAAGGTAAGACTAGCAAGAAGGTGCGCCCTTATCTACAGACAGAACATCGAATTGCATGCGTGGTTGTAAGCATAACGTCAAGGACGACGACAAGAATATGAAAGACCAGGGCAGGCGTTAGCATTGGGTTCGATCTATGAATAAAATGATATACAATGGTAAATGAGGTTTCATCGACTACGAAATGTGAACCGAAGGAAAAGCATAGAAGGCGTACCGAAGTAGAAGGACCTTTATATGGACATTCTTTCAATTAGACATTTTATTGGTAAACCATAAAAATAGCAAGTAATGTATATAGTAATGACGACCAAAATAATTGATTTCCAAAAACTTTAAAAATGAGATTTCGGAAAAGATTTTCTTAATCAACTTTCAGAAGATTTTTGCATGAAATGAGTTTTACAAATTGGTTGTCAAATTACTACTTATGTTCTTGTTATTATAAACAGAAAATGATTTATAAAGAAGAATGAAATTAGACTCAGTGTTTTTATTCAAAGGGCCAAATAGACCCATCAGCAGGAAGAAGGTTTAAAGTTTTCTGTGAAAAATAAAGGTAAATTTGGTTTAATAATATCAACAATTGAATCAACATGTTATAATATTATTTATCCAGTTTATAAAATTATTAAAATTTAATGAGATTCGTGATTCGAATGAACGAAGGATTGAAGGAAATGGCAGAATCTTCCAGATAATTGGAGAAGAATCGTATTTTTATCGATGAAATTGAGGCATTACGTGATCAATGGGTATTTTACATGACATAGATGAAATCTGAAGCCGTGATTTTAACTTCGGAACAACACGATTAAGATCAAAGTATTGAAGTAGTTGATGTGAAGGCGTTTCCAGGAAGCATTTCGAAGCAATGATGTGACTTGAATCGTGAACATGTGTCCGCATGATCCTGAAGGCATACGTAAGTGAAGCGTGGAAGGTGATCGGCATTGATATTCTTTCTTCTAATACGATAGCATATGTTCTTCTCGAGTTTGAATATGTATGAGCTTCTTCTGTTAATAAATCATATGAGGCGAAAACGAAAGAACATTCTTGTATCCCTTCTGAATTGTTTCTCTTCTCAAATAATTGATTCCTGATTGAGACCACGGTATTATGATATGACGCTTTGTCGAAATAACGAAGAGTCGGGTGGGACGCCACCTAATCATGTGATGTATACCATATAGTATGAAAGACTGGCCATCTTGAGTACGAATATGGTTGTCTCATTCTTCACTCATTTTTCTTCCTTCAATTTTCTGATTTACAAATTCTTCCAATCGGTTGCTGCATTGTTATTTCTTATCCAGCTTTTTAATAAAAATCATGTTCACAAACTCTTCTCGTGCGTAGAATCTGTTCTCTGACGGGTTCAAAAGAAATGAAATAGTGTGATACGTGGAATCATACAACGAACATAGATACGACTGCAAATTGATAAATGAAGAAGATCAGTGAGCGAGGAAAAATGGATACACCGACAAATGTGGACATGGCAAAGATATCAAGTCAGACAGTTGTCCTTGCTACAGGGATCACATGAGTACGGTAGATTACGTTAATGCGATACACTTCGAATTGGAAAATTTTGATAAGGAACGAATCGTTAGTGAACCGTAATAATTAGATCAATTACAAAATAAGGAAGTAAAGTTGTGTGCGTTAAACGGAGCAAACGAGTATCGGGATGACGATCAAAGATCAAGGGAATTTTGAACAATGACTCAAACATGCAATTACGACGTGAAACATCCCTTCGTCGCTGAAAGATATTTGTTGTGAAGATTTAAGATGGAAGGATGCGGCTTAATTCTTAAAACTGTACACAATGGCTAATGACAAGAAATAAGTTAAGATACTCGCGAAATAAAATTTTAAAAAACGAGACAAATTTTAAAGTTCACTAATAAAATTTTATAAGATTTTGAAAGAACTGGAAAGTGAGTGGTTATGTTGATCCTTGTTGATTTAAGACCTTAAGTCTCATTTCAAAAGATATATGATATGCCAGACAGGTGTTGATCAAGATGATAAAAGGTGAATTATGGAAATTGATGAATTTGATTGATGGAAGTAGACGGATATGATTATGGATGCTTTGGTTGATTGATGATGTCGGCTTGAGTCCAACTGGTAGTCAATGGTGTAGGGGAAGTGCTGCCCAAATTTTCAGAAATTACCCTATAGTTAAGGACAAAGAAGTATATTATCATTCTCGTCAATACTCCAAATAATTACGATCTCGAATCTTGAGAAAGTTGTCATGACTAAACCGGCTTTATATAATTGGTCTTTGATTCCAGTTAGCTAGTCAGCACTTGGTTTAATTGATCAGATAAAAAGGTTAATTGATCAACTTTACCAACTGATGGTTAGTTAAATGGAGATCGATTTCAATTAGATCAAGTCAAGCTCTAATATAATTTTCAGATTCGAAATCAAAGCAATTAGCAATTTGGAGGAAGCAATAGCATCAGCAAAAGTAGAAACTCGAAAAAGTAGTGTAATGTTATTGCAAGCCTGTGCTAGATTTTATCTAGACGAATACGCTTTTTCAATAGACAAAAAGGGATAAAAGTTACCGAAAGAGACAAAATGAGGAAATGTTATCAATCATAATGACGTTCCAGGAAGAACTTGGATGTATATACATATCGAATGACGAATTAATGGGAGATTTGAAAGTACACTTCTTTTGAACGGCGATTGAATGGAAGTCGCGGTAGAATAACGGAAAGCTCACAAATTCAAGCATCCAATGAACAATGGAGATTGATGAAGTCCACATGTGAACTCAGGAAAAGAGATGATAATCAATGAAGAGAAGTCAAACACGCAATCTGTGATACGTCAAGCAAGGCTAAGAAAATAGCTACCAAGGAAATTCGATAATTCTATTAGTAAGAATTTGAATAGTACAAATAAAAGCCCTCATTCCAGCGTGAACTTCAGGAAGGACTTATCCAATAATTTCGTTATATTTAAGAGAGATAATGAATAATGAGAACGAAGAACTAATCAAGATAATAAGTAGAATTAAAAGGATGATAAAGAAATTTTATAAAATAATCCAGAAAATATGCAAGTTGGGAACGTCGATTATGCCAGAACTATTATGAGGATGAAGTGAAATGTTGATAATTAAAGATGGGAATTTCAGTCAAGGAATGCGTGTAAACAGGAATGATTCAACCAAGGTATCGATGGCGAACTGCTGAAGAAGAAAGTTACAATGAATCTCATGTCGGAATTCTTTCAAATTAAAGTGAAGTCCCGGAGGTTCGAACGAATGATTTACCAAGGTTACCTCAGGGAATGAGGTAAGAATTTCTCGTCGGTTACTGCACAGAGTCAAGCTGGTGTCAAAAGCCCTATATCGTCTAACTCAATAAGGATAAAATAATAGGTGAAGGTATAAAGCTACACGTCGATTATCAGAAATTGTAAGTTTGAAGGTTAAAGTAAACACAATGTACCATGAGTATTGAGATAGAGTGATCGTATTTATTGATAACATCCTCGCCAATTCAAGGACTAAGGAAAACTAAGTCGAACGACTGAAGATATGCTTGCGAAGAACTGGAAAATAGCAGCTGCATTCTTAGCTTCAAAGATATGAACTCTGGTTATGAGCTCCAGTGTGTGGGTAAATACCAAACCGGAAAGGTCCATTTAGAAACAGATGTTCCAAATAGAAAGAAAAGAGGAAATACCATTAAGATTGTTGAGAAATGGTTAAAAGAATTGAAAAAGTTAAAAAAAAGTGAAGAATAAATTTTGATCCGTCTTCTGGGTTATGTTGATACTTACTTTGTTGTTGAATATCAAAGGTGGTATTAATGCAGATGATTGATGTTGACTTCAGTAGGAAACGTTGTGAGCATCAAAGTTCGTATTGATATCTAATTTGATAGGACAACAAAATGAGTATTAATACCAAGAGACCGGATTTTGAACAAAATTCTAATTTATTACGTTCCTAATTAATGTACTTTCTTTCAGATAGTAAGGGATTCTCGCTTGATGAAGCTACTTGATAGTAATTGAAAATAAATAGAAGTGTGCTACCAGATGGTGAGTAGATGCAATTGCCGAGATTTTTTTTTTTAGCCTTTGAATAGATGTAGAACATTTCGAAGCATTAGACGTCATGAGCTCAGGACATTTGGTGCAGACGAATAGAAAGTGCAAGAGACCGATTAAAGGTTCTTGAATACGATTGGAAACGATTATAGGTCAATTCAACCGAACAAAAGGAGACGTGATAAGTAAAAAAAAAAAGAACAGTCAATGAAGATAGAAATTTCATGAACAGGAAACTATTAGAATCAGAAAGAAAAGAAGGTTAGTGTAAATTAAGTTAGTCCTTTGAAATAATGAAATAGATGAAACGTGATTAAAGTAGTGAGTCCTGAGAAATTTTAAGTAGATACTCGAAAAGTATCAGTATTATTCCTTAGCGTGATTCTGAGGACAGAATCCTTTTAAAGGGGGAAGAATGTAACATCCGGGAAATATCGTGTAATTATTTGTATCAATATATGATAATTATGTGAATATTATATGATTTTTTGGTGAATTATCTGATGATTGATAATAATATTTGGATGTTTGTATGTAATAAAATGTGAGTATGTTAATTTTAATATGCTCAGAATAAAATATAGATAATTAATGTATTTTTCTGGTAATTTATAGAGTGTTATATGATTTTATAACGATTTATGAAATTATTAATTATTTTCTGAATAAATACAAAATTATTTTATAAGCCGGGAATCGTCCGACTTCAACCGTTTTTACGTTTTTACAACCCGAAACTCTTCCGAAACTCTTCCAAAAACTCCTTCCTAACCTAATCTGGTAATTCCGGACATTTTCCGTGTTTTGACTTTTTCGATCCGGATTACGGTTTGATCCGTGCGCGGCCCGACGCAAAATTTTCGATACGACAATCATTTCGGTAAATCAACGAAACCCGTATTTTCAAAAGACGGGATATTATTACGTTATATTCGTATAAAGTATTTTATAAAAATCCCGGTTGGGATAATTATCCAAAACTCATATCAAATCGGATTGTTATTGCAGTTACTTAGCGGCTAAGCAACTAATTTAACGATCCAAAATGATCCAGAACGAACCAATATTCCGTAAATATAAATAGCTTATTTCTTATTTTATTTTATTCGTTTATTCATTTGCAACCCGTAAAAATACCGTAAATACAGAGAAAACCCTAGAAACCGATACGTTCCTGAGAATCAAACGCACGAACGAAGGCGTTATCGAACTCCGATTCGGGCGTGCAACATATCAAAATGAAGCTCTCGAAATCTTCTTTCTGAATCAATCATCAGTTTCTTCCCAGAAATCATGGTAATTTTCTTATTTATTTAATTATATTCGAATTATTTAATAATTAAATTATGAAAATTTGTTCTTGATGTTGTTGATGTGTTTTGATGATTCCATGTTATAGAGCATGTTTTTCTGGTCAATTTGGTATATTATACTTCAGAAATAGAGCTCAGTATCATGTAGAAATTAAGGTTTGATTCTCTGAAAATTCTATGAATATGTGTTCTTGGTGTTCTTGAAGAATTCTGAGAATCAAACCCAAATTTGAGGGTGATGCAGATTTCAGAATTCAAAGTATGAGTAACCAAAATGTTCAAATTTTCATGCTCTACCTATATCTGCTATCAAATCATACCAACGATTAGTAATTTGTAAATTCATAATTTTAGGGTTTACGTTCGATTTGGGGGTTTCTTGTTCATGAATCGTTTGTTGATTTTGATACTTAAATAAGCTTTATCATTAAATTTTTAATCTATTGGTGTATAAATTGTAGTTGTTTAACCCCCAGAGGTGTTAAGTCGATGCATGTGTTTTCTCCAAGTTTTAATTCGATTTTTCCAATTGTTGAATGATTGTTTGATAATATAGATGGTTGCTATAGATTTTAAATTTTCCCAGCTTTAATTTAAGCTATTATTCGCTAAGTTTCATTTTGATTCTGTTAAAGTTGAATTTTCCGATCATGTCACCGGATTTTCGCCTTTAGTTGATCGGAACTAGGATTGATGAGTTGTTATGGCATGATTTTGGGCAGTACGGTGTTGTAGAATCGATGGGGATTGTATCAGTGTAAAAATCGGGACTGAAAGATGAGTGTGGAGCAGATTTCGGGGTTCGCCGGAACGGGTTGGGGCGTCGCCGGATTCTGCCATCGTTTCCGGCGGTTCCTTCCCTGTTCTTGGTCGACCCGTCACCCGATTTACCGACCCGTTAACCCGACTGTCTGACCCGCTTTTGATTCCCAAAACCCCAATTCCCTTTCCTCAGATCTGTTTCTAGATTTTCCTATTAAAAATAAATCAAAAATCCTATTCAAATTCTAAAACCAATATTTTTAATTCTAAAATTATTTTAAATTCGAAATTAAATTATAATTATTTATTTAATTAATTTTAAATGATAATTAATTATTTAATTAATCAATTAATTTAGTTGTTAATTGGTTAATTGATTTAATTAATTATTAGTTAATCTTAATTGATTTAATAATGAGATTTAATTATTTTTTTTTGATTTAAAAATTTGGAAAAATAATTTCGAGCTTTAAAATATTATTTTAAATTATTTTCAAGGCTCAATAAATATTATAAAATTATTTTAAAGTCATATTTAGGTATTTGACCCCTATTATTTAATTATTAAATGATTCGGAGGCCGTTTTAATTCCGAAAAATATTCAAAAATTCATAATAAATCAACCGTTCGTCCGTTTAATACGAAACGAACGCCTCTAGACTCAGAAAAATATTCTACTTCTATTAAAAATATTTTTGAGACTTAAATTCTATTGTATCAAAAGGGCGTTTTTTTAGGAATCATTTTGAGTCAGTTATTGATCGATAAAATATTCTTTTTGACTCGATTTCAATTCTAAACATATTAAGACCTATCTTTTGTCAATTCAACTTATGTGCTACATGAATTACGTGATTATGTGTTTTGTGGATAATATGATTACCCGCCCTATGTGTACGTATTATGTGAATAATGAGCCAGCATGTCTTGTAAACGTTATCTGAATGAGAGGTGATTCTTGTATATTATTATCGGGCGGGTAGACGGTAGGGATAAGTGTATAGACTAGATAATTATATATTGTCAGTTCATTGAATAGCATTATTTATGATAGATGCACATAGTGCGAGACGCTCAAAGCCAGATAGAAATTGTAGAAGTAAAGCCTGATTGTGTGTAGTAATGAAACGAGTGGATTCAGAGTAAAGATAAACCTAAAAAGGTAGATGATAAGAAAGGTCAGGAAGCCTGTCAAGGGAAATACAAATGCAACAAGACTAAGTGGTACGGCAGCTAGTTAAAGATCAGATGATTATCAAGTGAGGCAAGTATTCCTAACCTTTCTCCTTAAATACTACAAATATGTATTCGCTCATATTCTAAGTTCAGAGTAGTTAACTGTTTTATATTTCGCTGCAATTACTCTTATTATGCTCGTTCTTTCCATTATTGTTCCTATAATTCGATTGCTCTCTTGAGCAGATACCTATTCTTTCGGGTTATTTGCGAACCCTGAATTGGGAAGTTTTGACTTCAAAACGGTTTGACATCAAAACACTCTACGAGCTGGATAGTGATACTTTGGGGATTAAGTTTTACTTAATCCTAAGGACCGAAACATAATCGGTGCCTTGAGATGGGCCGTAGTGCCTGGGGACCCGACTAGATCTATACGGGTAGGTATAGATCTGCACTGTATCCTGACTGATCTACAGGATATAAGTGTGAACTAGTGTCCAGTCTAATTTGTTGTTGATCTCCATTAATGGCATTCCTTCTTGAAATAAAATGTGATTATGGATTAAAGTTATTCTTTCTTAGCACTCAGTTTCGGGAAATTATAATGTTTCTAAATAAATTCGAGGTTCAGATTGTTGCTGCAGCATTAGTTGCTCAGTAATAATTAGAATCTTGAATGAATTGAGATCTTCTTAATTATTCAACCCGTCTTTATCAGGCTGGTTTAGCAGGCTAAGTCTATGGAAACTTAGTCGATAATGATGGATACTGAATAGTTAGGGATTTCTTGAACGTCTTTTTATGAATAGTTGTTGCATTCGTTGTTCAAGTATGAAGTGTGACCAGAAGATATTTTGAAAACACGCAATTCTGAAACTCTTACAAAAATGTCATTATTTCCTATGTGATTTATAGCAATGCAAATCAAATTGATTTTAAGATAACGAAGTATATCCTTTAAATGATTTCGTGTTTCGCTCTTCGAAATATTTCAGAGATTTTATCCGGAAGTTTTCTTTGATTTTAATGCTTGAAACTCAAAATATATACTTGCTGGGCATTTTTGGCTCACTCTTGCTTTGTCAATTCTTATTTCTTCCAGAAACAGATAAGGATTAAAGTGAATAGCTTTGATAGACAACAGAAGTTAAAGAAGTTTCTGTTGCGAGAGGTTGAAGGTGTTAGAAGAATGTGACAAGAGCATTAGTTCAAAGGTATTTACACTTGTATTATAGTTGAAGTGAGTTGTAGAAGGTTAGATTCTTGTTTCATACCATAACCTGGAAAAGATCCGGACTCAAGGGGTTATTTATTTATTTCCTTACTTTATGTAATAATGGTTTAGTAACACCAAATCTTGACCCCAGATTTGGGGCGTTACATTAGCCTCACAGGATAAAACGAGAAGACGGTGATGTTACGCGAATAGCACCTTCGGCGAACTAGAACAGAGTAGGAAACTATCACTAAAACAAAGAAGTAGGGTTTGTGTTTACGAGGCGGCTGTGTGGTGTATTTTGAATGAATTAAAAACCCTAAGCCTAATATGTTATTATATAGGCTCGAGAAAACGTGTGCGCTACTTCACGCGTAATTAATTAAACCGCTTTAATTAAATCAATCGGTTAATAAATCAAATCAGTAATTGAATCTGATTATTATCATATCAAATCAATTATAATAATACATAGTACGTAGTCAAAACGAATTAAAATTTTTAAAGCCCAAAGCCAGTGAAAAATTAAATTTAGCAAAATTAGTTCGTAATTATTCGGGCCAATTTTTTTTCTACATTCGTGTCCGCACGTCGCACACGCGGGCAAGCTCGAAGGTTTCGCAAGCCTCGGATTGTCCCTCTAAAACCCAAGATTTACGACCCCTCTTCGCTCGCACGTAGGTGTTGGAGCAATACATAAGCAACACATTTGAATACTACATAAGTGTTTTGCTATATAAAGTTATGTATGCTCCTTTGCAAATTCAATGTGGGACTTTCTATTCTTCCACAAATTTCCGCTACTAAGAGGTTAACTTTGGATGATCATATCTCATCCATCTCTTAGTCATTTTGAGTATTTTGAGTGATTCAAAATGACTCGGAAAGCTCTCTCGAAGGAGAACCCATTCCAAGTGTCACTCGTTGCGCGCATGCAACATTCGTCCACTCAAATTTTGGCTGAAATTGACTTGACAACGTGTGACTACTACCCATATTTCCCAACAAAATTAGTATAGTAGAAGTAATGAATGTAAGTGGGTGTAATTAATTTTTATATTATTAATCTTTTTAGTATTTTGAATAAGTTTTAAAATACATAGAATTGGATGGAAATCCCAAAAAAAAATAGAAATCAATAAAATGTTTATTAGAAAATTTCTTATGGTCTTTTAGTTTGAATTTTTCTTGGCCATATCTTCCCAGGATAGATTTTTATTAGAAAATGTCGAGTAAAAGAGAACTGAAAAGACTAAAATACCATGCCTACATATTAACAGTCCTAATAAACATTAATCTCCGGATTTATTATTTTTTCGTATTTTAATTTCTCTCCAAAATTAGGTAAGTAACATGTCATATCTAACTAGGGGGGTTGGGCCTTCTTCAAAATGAATAGGGGTCGCCTTAACTTATTAAACAATACATTTTGTCTCTTGAGGGTGTCAACAGCCCAGCTCAGACTCACAACAAAGTAACTTCTTTTTATTTAATCAATTAAAAATGAATCATAATTAAGTACATGAGAAAAAGGACGAAAATGATAACTTTTGATTAACAATACTTTTCAGCTTCTTGGTTTAATATTTAATAATAACAAAATTAGTGATTGAAAATTTATAGGTTTGGCAAATAAATATTATCGTAAGAAACAAGTTTATAAGTACTTGAAATTTCCAAATTCTATAACTCCAACATAAATACAGACACGAAATCAAAGTCATACAAAAAATTATACAAATTTGTAGGTATATACATCCATTATATTACATCCAAATTTCGCAAAAGAGTCATTATACATTAGTCCGGGTTAGTCATTCTGCGATCATTTTAAGTTTTTGAGACAATTAATGAGAAGAGAAGTCCGGGTTAGTCATTCTACGCTTCGATCATTTTAAGTTTTTGAGACGATTAATGAGAAGAGAATCGGAAGCTTACATCCATTCTAATTACATGAAGGATTTGAGTTTCAAAGCATAAAACTCTATTAAGTACATAAAAAAATTTATTGTTCCCAGAATCTCGAAACAACGTATTTGGATATACATCCATTATTTTTATCAATTTCGTTGAGCCAACCCGGAATTAAAAAAAAATATCAATTTCATAACCAATATAGTAGATATAATCCTGTAAGACTACTTGGAAATTGGACAAGTTGAAATACATGTTTATAGGATCCTTCTTCAAATTTCATAAAATCTAAATACAGTTGTACATCATGATAGAATGCCATAACAGTTTACTTGCTATATCTTCGCATCGTCCTCCTACTAGGCCTAGGCTATCAACCAGCATAGCACAGATTCAATCTCCTCTGGAAGTGCTACCCCCACTTCCTCCTGAAGGCTTCTTCCCCTTGTACTTCTGATAAAAGGAAAGGCAACAAACCAAATCACAATGAGGGGGATATTGTACAGGATGCGCTAGATTTACTTTGAATAATGTTAACACTGAAGAACCATGTTAAGAAATCATATTTCTCACCTGCTTCCCGATGTTAAAAGGGACATATTTGTATTTTATCATGTGCATAATTTGGCGCTTCATTGTCAGGAGAAACAGCACCAGCCAGTAAAATAGCAATATAGGCCAAAAGACGGGTACATCAAACATCGAAAAGAAGGTCATAACAAATGCCACACACAATGCTTTTGTTATAGCATACCTAAACAGGAAAAGAGAGAACACACAGGAAATCAACACCAACTAATTAATATGATGGATTAAGAGGTTGCAAGACGAGTGTTTACAGGGTACAAAGTTGGTATCTATGTGCAATTATGTAGACATGTTTCCATATAAAAATAACTAAATAAGATACCCATAGCTGAATGATAACCATTGTAATTGCTTTAATCAGCCTTGTATGTATACAATATATATACTGCAGGGCGCAGACCCTCTATGAAAGGGAATATATCTGCCAGGTCTCTTTGCTTAGTTACATGTGTGCATCACTTCATCACTGTAAACCTTTTCAAGCCTTCCAGGCGACTCATGATTGCCATAGCACTCACATTGCTCAAGTCTATGAAGGAGCAGACATACACAGACCAATTTACCAAGTAAAAGACTGAAATTATTGAGAGCATATTATGTATATTTTGTAGTTGTACAGGGTAGGCTTATCTTAAGTTTTAGGTACTTAGTAAATAATAACTGTATATTATGCGAACAAGATTAGAAAAGATTCCAAATAACCAAATAACCAAAAACCAGTTTTAAGCATCAGTTCCGGAATTAATTAGAGAGAGATGAGATGTTCGATGTAAACGACTTGACCACCAATCCATCAATTAACTAAAATAACTCAACAAAACAAGACACCACCTACTCATTCGAATTCCAACATGACCGCAACGCACATACCCACATGTACTTTCGTTCGTTATCAATAGAGTCACTTTTTAGTTCCTCTACCATCGTGACTAACCTATCCTCGTTTAGTTTGATCCTAAGCAGAGGGGTACATTAATAGGCAGTAGCTCTCTATGCAACCAATCACTTAAACCATCTAATGTAACAAAAACACAAAAAAGATAACATTAGCTCTTTAAACAGAGCATTGTCACCGAAACAATTTTGATTGAGAATTAGAAATAAGTTTGTCAAAAAGCCAAAATAAATAGCAAATAAGTAGAGAGAGACAAAACCCCATAGAAATGTAGCAATTAAAGCATATCAAAGAAAAGTAATACCAACAACAAAAATTATTCTGTCACTTAACAGTACATATCAGTTTAACAACAAAAGGAGATAGGGAGTATAAGTCAATCACCAGAACTTAAACTCTGGAAGACGGCGAATAAAAGGCTTGAACTCATCAGAACCTTTTGTCGGCAGCATAGGCCCGTTCGAAGGTTCCAGTTCTGGATCAACAAGAGGTGACAGAAACCCAATTAACAAGTTCAGCAAATAGATCCCAAGACCATAACTGACAACGTAGAACCCCTGAACATAATAACAGCGCAGCGCATAGAGAAATGCTAAAACGGCAGTCCCAACCCATCTATAAACCGTGTGTGGTGTAGACTTGTCCAAATAATACTGGAAGAGCTTCCACACATCACGTCTCCACTGATTAAGAGGTGCCGCAGCTGAGGCACCCTCACCTCCAACACCATCCATCAAAGTAAAACCTCACAACCCTGACAGATCTTATAACAATACATAAAATTAGCACATGCATTTCCATACATAAAATTACAATAAAATTACACAGTAAATCAGCACCATCCTGTCATTTCCATATATACACATGCATTTCCATACATAAAATTACAATAACCCAAAACACACTCTTAAGCACCAACAACTAAGTCTTCAATCACACAAAAAAAAAAAATGTGTAATACGTAAAACTAATGAAGAAATGAATAGGGACTATACGTAAAACCCATTCTTTAACTATATGTCAAACTAGACATTACTCAATTTCATTCAAACTATCAAAAAAAATAGTCAACAGACATTCAAGAGTAAATAGAAACACAAGCCAACATACATTCTCAAACACTAACACCTAATTCTGCAATTACACAAAACACAACTTTATACTTCAAAACCAATCAAGAAAATGACAAGGGACTATAATAAAACACCATTTTTAAATATATCTTTGTTTAACTAGATAAGTTTCTTTCTTCTTGAACCCACAAAACAAACTAAATTAAACCCATTTTATAAATGGGTTCAAAATGACTTCAACTCAAATCAAGAAAATTAGTCAACAGACATTAAAGAGTAAAAGGCCCAATCTTGTTTCCTATATTTTCTCAAAATTTTACAGGCCCGTCACATTACAGTCAAAACAGTAAAAAGGGTACATAAAGGCAGATCTAAAATGGGGTAAGCCAAAAATCAAGAACCCTAATTATAGTTTCTTGTTTGTTTGTATATAAATCTAAATACCGGTTAAATAAAAATATGGGCAAAAGGGGTCAAATGGTAAGATTGTGTATACATATATGTGTATGGTAATAACGATCGGAAAATGCATTGAAAATAGATAAACATACCTCCGATGATAGCGGGCGAGAGAGAGAGGGGGGGTCTGAAGAGTAAAAATAGGAAGAGAGGAGATCCGTTTTGTTAGATATAGAATTATACCCCCAGTGATTTGTGCCTTACTTTGTTTTTAATTTTTACAGGGCGGTATCGCAAATCTGAGATTTTCCGAAAAACTATTTTTCTATCATGTGCTCTAAGCACAAATTAAACACCCAAAATCATAAACATGGGCCATTTATATTGGTGAAGTTTGGTTTTTGTGCAGGATTTCACCACTATTAAAAAAGAAACCAATTAAAATGACCCTAATTTATGAGTTTTCGCACGTCCCCATGGGCACATGGTAGTAAATTTGTTTGAAGAATAAGTTTCTCAAACTTTTTTTAAAATATATGATTTTTTAAAAATATTTATTTGTAAAAATAAATATTATTTTTAAACTTTTTTTATAAAAAATGATTTTACAAATTCGATACAATCGGATGCAAACTTAATCTTTCAAGAATACGTAAAAGAAGCTACTGTTATAACCAAAATTTGGCATTAAATCATTTCGGATCAGTGATGGGTCAATTGGAGTCAAATTAGGGCAAATGAATGGGAATTAGGTGTTAGGCTGCAAGAGAGAGACAAAGGACGCGCCTTGAGATTGTGGACGCGTCCTTAGTAGTTGGAGTGCTTCATATGGATATCTCATGTAATATTGTATGGACGCGCCCATAGAACAGGACGCGCCCTGTTGGAGGATTTGGAACAAGATCAGGGCAAGGCAAGCATGAAAAAAAGCAATGGGAGATATTATTATTAACCTATTTGTTACCGGTACTCTTTGAAGAATTCCCTCCCTGAGACGGTCAAGGAGGGGGAAGTCCGTGCAAAACTTGAAGGCCTCCAGGGGTATACCTGATGATTGAAGGTCTTCTCCTGTATTCAACGGGTATCCTCGTTGGGGATGCGGGATTAACTTTGGTGTGTGCTCTTGGAACTCTATTCTTTTATTCATTTAGAGTCATCCTGCACTTTTCACCTAAGAGCTTGGGATCACCTGTCCTGCTATCTGGTGGGTTACAGTCATTCGGGGGACAGGGATGTGTCCGGCATTTGGGATGAACCGTGGCTAGACCTGCGTTCGTAAATCAAGGGAAATAATTGTAGCGAAGTGTTATCCTTGCGCAGGGAGATGCACTATCCGTGAAGTCCCACAATTACGAGCGAGCATTGTGACTTCGCGGTTGGGCCTCATAGTTGGACATTCCTAAAGCTAGCGGAAGATGGATTCTGGAAGGACTTCTACCGGGCCTAGGGATAAGAAGTCTAAGCCCATTAGATTCTTTGTTCCCCAAGAACTACATCAGGCTTGATCCCTATATAAATGGTACGTAGGCACGTTGAGAGGGGTAAGAAGTTGAGAGCTGATAAGGAGCCACCAATTATCACACAAACACCACACATCGCTTGATTTTCAGGCAAAGAACTACCGTCACAGATCTAAATTTCGGCGAGAAACCTCTTACTTTGTTATTACCAGATTACTCCGTCAATAAATTGGCACTAGAAGGAGGGGTGCTGATCAAGATCATAATCTTAGGAGGAAAAGACGTCTTACAATCGTGATGAAAGTTCTTACGATGGAAGTGATAGCAGATCTAAAGGAGATGACGAGGGAGGCTATACTCGGCATGAACCCTACGTACCCAGAAACATAACAGATCCTCCACGAGCTCTAGATGTGGGAAGAAGACACTGTGGGGAAAGCTCCCGTGGTCGAAGAAGACACTCAGGATGTTCGCGGCCAAGCTAATGGAGGAATCCTTCGAATTACTCCGCGGCGCTTGGAATACTCAGATGATGTCGAGCCTATTATGGAGCTTATCGATGAGGACAGTTGTGACGCCCACCAAATCCGGGGTCTAGATTTGGGAGTCACTGACCGATAAACCATAATATAATAGATACGGCAGAATAAAATAATAAATATGACCCCTTGCATGCAACTGGATCGATCACAGGTTATAGTATGAAATATGCACTAAAACAAACCAAAAATTTATTACAAGCCATAAGTTTATTTAGTTTTACAACTTATTCAAATTTTAATACAAACCTCTAGACTAGTCAAGCGTCCCAAATAGTCTACCTGGAAAATACACCAAGCTATTTACAATCACTTAACTCCTGATTAAACCTGGATCTCGGGCCTGCTCTGGTCTAGCTGAAAGATTAGAATAATAATCAAGTATGAGCGAAAGAAGTGTTCAACAAGCAGTATATATCTTATGATTTAAGACAACAACAACATTATATCTGAAGAACAAAACCAAACAACAATACCTGAGCAGTATCAAAAACTGATATAAGTTTTGATAATAAACAACACTTTTATATATCTTTTGTTTTGGATTGAAATCCTCGAACGATGGTGTGTTACCGCCAGTGATCAGTCGCGGAGCAACACCGGTATGCCGAAGCATATCCAACTAAACAAAGGGTATCCAAGGCACATATCGGCCTAGCAAGGTATTATATCTTGTATAATACATAGCTCACACTGGACCGCCGCCACGGCCTCTTATGCAACCATCCATCCATTAAAACAATTTTCAATCAAAGGAGTCAAATCAAACAACATTCTTAAAAACATAACTCCCCATTTTTCGTGGTCCAGAGTTATCTCAACAATTGATGGCGAAATAACTAGAACAATTAGTTATTCACTAATCTCAACTAAACGTTCCACTGTATAGAGTAATTTTTAGTGAAATATAAAATGTTTAACTATTCTAAACTTAGAATAGGGAAGAAATACTTGCATAATAGAGTTCAAATTGAATATCACTTGAATGTTAGGTGAAGGTAAGGATACTTGCAATTATACTACAAGAAAGTTCAGGAATACTTGCATGATATAATTAACAATCTCAGAAGTAGAGTGATAAACTATTCTGAAATTAGAATAATATAGAAAACTTGCCTGGTATGCTTGATAACTTTTCACTATAACCTTATCTTGTAACTGCTGGCTATCAACTTCGTCTAACACTTGACTACGTTCCTTACTACTTGATTCTATAAACAAATGGACTGTTTTAATTAACAGATCTAAACTCAATTGACGTAACTATACGTCTTGACGTCTACCCGATCGTTTGTAACTAATCATGGCATTTAAAACTGTAAACCAATAGCATGCATATCAGGTAGCACATAATCATGTTATTTGTATAACACGTAATCACATAATTTGTGTAACATATAAGTCGCATTGTCAAAATATAGGTCTCTGTACGTTTAAAATCGAAATCGGGTCAATAACAGTATTTATCGGTCAAATACTAACTCATAATGATTCACAAATCAAACGACCTTTCAATGCAAAAGAACTTAGGTCTCGAAAGTATTTTTATTGGAAGTGGAATGTTTTTCTGAGTCTGTATGTGTTCGTTTCGTATTAAACGAACGAACGGTTTATTTATTACAGATAAAATAAAAATAAATGGAAATAAATCAATTAATAATAATATTAATTGATTCTTAAATACCTAAATATTAATTTTAAAAGTGCTTAAAATTAATTTTTTAGGAATTATTTGAATTAATTATAAATAATTTACATTTTATTTAAGTATTTATAAATAAAATTAATTGACTAATTGAATTAATCAATTAATTAAATTTATAAATAATTACTTAAAAAATATTATAAATAATTAATTTAAATTTTGATTTTTGAAATTAATAAAAGAAAATATTTTTTAGAATTTAAATTAATTTATTTAATTATTTAAATAATTAATTAAATAAAAAAACTGAAAAGAAAATAAAATAAAATAAAAAGAATTTTGGAAAACAAAAAGAAATTTTTAAATAAATTTTAAAACAAAATTTTGTGGAAACATGTTTTAAGAAAAGGGAGAACTGGAACAGGGGGATTAAACCCGGGTCGTATTTCTTTCTGAAAACGGGTCAAGGAGGAATAGTTCCCGAGTCGGGTTGAAGCCGACCATTTTCTAGACGAATCCAGATTCCTGCGGCGTCCCCGTACCTCCGGCGAACCCCCAATCAACCCGCAACGTCCAGGTTGACCCTGATTTATATCCTAATCAATTCCAAACTACTCCTACAGGTCAATTACAGTCTCAACTGGCGGGGACGAGTCCGGAAATCAATCGTCAGTCGAGTTGCCATTAAAACCGGCGAGAACTCGGATGTTTCCAGTAAAAACCCGATCCCAGTCATTCCTTAACCAAATCAAATCCTTTATATATCAAAACACAGCCATGAACGCGTACAATCTATACACACAATCATCATCAACATCCACAGCTTCTATGATTCGTAAAAATCAAAAATAAAAACAACATAAAACTTAAAAACTCGATTAAGCAAACTAGCAATAGAACGAACATAATAATCATATGAATCGATTCTACAAAACATGGTGAAGCTATTAAAATCATTAAAAACATCCAAAAACATCACAAATTAAAACCCCATATTTGATCAAGAACCCTAAAAAAACTGAATTTAAATTTACCACTCCTGAACTGTTTTTGATGATTGAAACATGTAGATAATTAAAATCCAATCATTTTGATTACTCATACCTACGATTTGGAGTTCAAAATCACTTCCAAATTGGAATTTGATTCCCCAGCTCAAGAACACCCCCAAATTCTGTTTTTCTATTTTTTTGTAATATTTTAAGAAAATTTTGATAATAAAAGAAAATAAAATAATTATAATCCGCTATTTATATTAATCAGAAATTATACCCCCAAAATTAATTAAGGGTATTTTTATCCCTTAATTAAAATAACTAGGCCCAAAAATAATAATTATGGGGAATAATTTTAAAAGCAATAAAATATAAAATTTATATCAAAATTCCCAAAAATGAGAATAATTCAAATATGCAAAAATAATGGGTATTTGAAATGTGAATAATTTTATAAAAATAAAAACATGAATTTTGTGGGATTTGACGTCCCGGTGGGGTCCCGGTCCATTGATTTTTTAGAAATTGAAACGATACATAAATTAACAAAAAATCTCGAAAACACATAAAATACATTCAAACGCACATAAAACGAGATAAAACGAGTACCTCGATAAAGATGTTGATAAACACGTGTCCAGATTGCAGATCGATTCATATAAATGCAGCTTAAACACCTATTAATTAATCGAAAAATTTTATGGTCCTTACGGGGCCACATATAACAACTATTACATGTAATATCATGGAAATAATCATTTTAAACCCATAAAAGACATTAAATTTATTTATTTAACATAAAATATTCACATAATTTTCCCGGATATTACATCCTTCCCTCTTAACAGGATTCTATCCTCAGAATCAGCCTAGGAAAACAAGTGAGGATACTTGGCTCGCATTTCGCTATCCAATTCCCAAGTCGACTCTTCAACCTTGGATTCCTCCACAAGACTCGTAATAAAGATACAGACTTATTCCTAAGCACTCTTTCTTGCCATCTAAAATTTGCACTGGTCGCTCTACAAAGGACAAATCTGGCTAAATCTCGATTGGTTCATATTCTATCACATGATTGGAATCAGGCAAATAACGCTTCAACATTGACAAATGGAACACATTGTGGATATGCTGCATGTGTGGTGGTAAGGCTAGCTCGTAAGCGACCTTTCCCACATGTATCAAAATCTCAAAAGGGCCAACATAACGCGAACTCAGCTTTCATTTCTTCCCAAATATGGATAAACCTTTCCAAGGTGAAATCTTTAGTAGCACTGCTTCACTAACTTCAAATTCCACATCCTTTCTGGAAGGATCAACATATTTGTGTTGACGATCTTGAGATGCCACTAATCTTTTTCGATTGAGTTCTACTTTCTCGTTTGTCTGCTGGATCAGTTCTGGACCCAAAATCTTTCTCTCACCAACTTCATCCCAATATATTGGAGATCTGCATCTTCTGCCGTACAAAGCTTCATATGGCGGCAGTCCAATACTAGCATGATAATTGTTGTTGTAGGAGAATTCAACCAACGGCAAATGTTCGTCCCAACTTCCTTCAAAATCTAGTGCACATACCCTTAACATGTCTTCAATAGTCTGAATTATCCTTTCACTTTGACCATCTGTCTGCGGATGATACGCGATACTCATATTCAGCTTCGTTCCGAGACAATCTTGAAAACTTCTCCAAAATCTTGAATTAAATCGAGGATCTCTATCTGAAACTATGTATACTGGAACTCCATATCGAACTACAATTTCCATCAAGTATAGCTGAACCAATTTAATCTTTCGTTGATAGGCAGGAAATGCCCTGACTTCGTCAATTTGTCAATAATAACCCAAATAGCCTCATGATCTGCCATGGTCCTCGATAATCCAACTACAAAATCCATCGCAAGATGTTCCCACTTCCATTCTAGAATGTCCAATGGTTGTAACAGTCCACTAGGCCTTTGATGTTCTGCTTTGACTCACTGGAAAATATAACACTTACTCACCCATTCAGCAATTTCTTTCTTCATATTCGGCCACCAAAAGCTTTCTCTTAAGTCTCGGCACATCTTCGTACTCCCGGGATGAATTGAATATCTAGAGTTGTGAGTGTCTCAAAGAATTTTATCTTTCAGCTCGGCCACGTTAGGTACCCATATTTTAGAAGAAAACCTTAGGATTCCTTTATCATCCTTTTGACACCCTTTTTCTTCCCCTGTCAACTCTTTTTGTTCATGGCTCATTACGTTTTCCTGACATCTTCTTATCTTCTCCAACAATTCGGGTTGAAAAGACTTTGTATACAACATATTTGCAAACATACCTGAAATACTGACCTCTATTTCAAGCTTCTCAAATTCCTTGACCAATTCCTTAGATGAAGTGATCATGTTTAATCTTTCTTTTCTGATCAGAGCGTCTGCCACCATATTTACTTTTCCTGGATGATAGTTAATAGTACAGTCATAGTCCTTGATCAATTCGATCCATCTTCTCTGCCTCATGTTCAATTCCTTCTGGGTGAAGATATACTTTAAACTCTTATAATCTATGTAGATCTCACATTTCTCTCCATAAAGATAATGCCTCCATGTCTTTAATGCAAATACTATAGCTGCCAATTCAAGATCATGAGTTGGATATTTCTCTTCATGTGGTTTTAGTTGTCTTGAAGTGTAGGCTATCACTTTATTATGCTGTATTAAAACACATCTTAATCCTTTATACGATGCGTCACTGTAGATCACAAAGTTTCCTTGATCATCTGGTAGGACTAGCACTAGAGAAGATACTAGTCTGTTTTTTAATTCTTGGAAACTCTCATCGCACCTCTCGTTCCATTCAAATTTATGATTCTTTCTGGTGAGCTTTGTCAAAGGCGTAGCTATCTTCGCAAAATCTTGCACAAACCTTCTGTAGTAACCTCCCAATCTCATGAAACTTCTTACTTCTGTTTGTATTTTTTGTCTCTCCCAGTTAATTATAGCTTCAATCTTTGACGGATCCACTTCCACTCCTTTGTTGCTAATTATGTGCCCAAGAAATCGTACTTCTTTTAACCAAAATTCGCAATTGGAAAACTTTGCGTATAATTTCTCCTGTCTCAATGCCTCTAGAACTATTCGCAAATGCTCTACATGCTCTTCTTCCGTCTTAGAATAGATCAGAATGTCATCTGTGAACACAATCATAAATTTATCCAAATACTTCTTAAATACTCGATTCATTAGTTCCATCAAAGCTGCTGGTGCGTTGGTTAATCCAAATGCCATCACCAAGGACTCATAATGTCCGTATCTGGTTCTGAATATTGTCTTCAAAATGTCTTCTGGCTTAATCTCCAGTTAATGATATCCCGATCTTAAATCAATCTTAGAAAACCATACAGCGCCGTTCAGTTGGTCGAACAAATCATCAATCCTTGGCAACGGATACCTGTTCTTAATGGTCAGCTTATTTAATTCTCGATAATCAATACATAGCCGCATACTTCCATCCTTCTTCTTGACAAACAACACTGGTGCGCCCCACAGAGATACACTCGGTCTTATAACTCCTTTTTCTAAAAGATCTTTCAACTGAGTTGCCAACTCCTTCATCTCCACTGGTGCCATTCGATACGGAGCTTTAGAGACTGGTTCTGTTCTAGGTGCTAGATCAATCGTAAACTCAATTTCTCTGTCGGGAGGTAATCCTGGAAGATCATCTGGAAAGACATCTGGAAACTCATTGATAACTGGAATTGCTTCCAGTATGGGAACTTCTTTGCTGATGTATATCACATGGGCCAAATATGCCTCGCAATTCTGACGCAATAACTTCTTCGCTTGTGCTATCTTTAGAACTTCTTTTCCTGCTTACTTCCTCTAAATATCACCTTTTTCTTACTATCCAATGTCTGAAGCCTTACTTTTCTATTCTTACAATCAATATGAGCATTATTCTCTGACAACCAATCCATTCCCAGGATAACATCAAATTCTCCCAACTTAAAAGATATCAAGTTGGCATACAAATGATGTCCCGCTATCTCAATGTCACACCTTGGGCACACTCGATCGACATGAACTTGGTTCTTATTAGCTAATTCTATCATTAACGCTGGTTATAACAATTCAACTTCACAATGCAGTTTATCGACAAAATATTTAGAAATAAATAACCTTGTAGCTCCAGAATCAATTAAAACTTTAGCATCTACAGAGTTGACTGGAAGCGTACCTACAACCACGTCTGAACTCTGAACAACATCTTTCATAGTCATGTTGAATATCATGGCCTTTGGTTGGTTCTTTGTTGATGGTCCTTCAATCCTTGCCATATTAGCTACTGGATCTGTTGCCTGGAAGTCCCTGGAAATATGCCCCATCTTTTCACATTTAAAACACACAGTCCCTGACTTTTGAACTAGAATCTGATTCTGACACTCATTAATATAGTGCCCCTTCTGATTGCACTTAAAACACAACACATTAGCCTTACATATCCTAAAGTGCCTCCTGCCACAAAACTTGCAATTTGACATTGGTGGACGATTGGACCTCTGCTGATCTGAATTCTGAAAACGGTTGCCATGTCCTCCATTTCCTGATTGTGGTCTTCTAAATCCCACACTCTTATTACCTTGAAACTCTGAGCTTTTGTTGAAACGGCCCTAGAAATTACCTTGATGCTGACCTCCTCCCGAGGTTTCTATTTTCTTTTCTTCCCGTCCCTTTCTCTCTGAGACGTGTCGCTTCTATTTTGATTCACCATTTCTTTCTGAACCACTACCACATATGAAGTTAACTCAAACATGGCCACTCTATTCTGAATCCAAAATTTTAATCCATGTTCAAACCTTCTTGCTTTCTTTTCATTTGTATCAACCTGATATGGCACAAACCTCGCTAATTCAGTAAACTTGGACTCATATTCCGCTACAGTAAGATCACCCTGTGTCAGATTCAAAAACTTGATCTCCATTTGATTCTTCATATACCTCGGAAAATACTTCTCCAGAAACACCTCTGTAAACCTTTCCCAAGTTACAAACTCACCTCCTTCCAACGCTCGTGTAGATTCCCACCAATAGTTTACCTCACCCTTCAGAAAGTCACGTGCAAACTTGCTCTTCTGGTCAGCTCCAGCTCCAACTAAGTTAAAAGCTTTCTCAATTTCTTTAAGCCATGCATTGGCTTCCACGGGGTCAGCACTTCCCTTAAAATCAGGTGGTTTCACAGCTTGAAATTGCTTAAAAGTCACCGCAGGTGGTGCTACTGGTTGTTGCTATTACTGTTACTGCTGCTGTTGCTGTTGCTGTTGTTGTTGCTATGTGAGATGCAACACCTGTTTCTGCATCAATCCCAACATCTGAACAATCGCTGGATCAGTACGACTCTCGGTACGATCCTCTCCTGAATTATTTCTTTTCTTTGGTGCTATTATTCTGGTAAGAAAACAAGCAACGTATATAATAATATTTCAAGCATGGTGTCAAATATGTAGCATATCGAAATTCTCACGCATTATCTTTTTTCCAAAATATTATAAACTTGCTACCATATTAACACATACGACATGATTATCACATAATCCTGCTTACTATCTCAAAGAATAATAACACAAAGAAAATTACCGAAAAATTATCCAAACCGTTCAACTCTTACTCAAAATCTCAAATAAACCAACAAATGGTGGATAGGGTTGCAACACAACCTTCCAATCTCTTTCATTACTTTCCACTATCCCCGGGAACCAATAATTAGCAAAGCAATGGCATAAAATCCTAATGCTGAACGCAAAATAGGAAACCTAGACAACTTGACTATAAACCAGCCCAATAACCTAAACTTAACTCTATAAGAGTTAAACTATACGCGCTTATCTTATATGATCTTCCTATGACTTACTTAAGATAACCCTAAGCCTTTTCAGTGACCATAACTGTAGCTCCGATAGCAACCTGTGACGACCTCCAAATTCGGGGTCTAGATTTGGGAGTCACTAACCGATAAACCATAATATAATAGATACAACAGAATAAATTAAAAATATGACCCCTTGCATGCAAATGGATCGATCACAGATTATAGTATAAAACAGGCACTAAAACAAACCAAATGTTATTACAAGCCATTAGTCTATTTAGTTTTACAACTTATTCAAATTTTATTACAAACCTCTAGACTAGTCAAGCGTCCCATACAGTCTACCTGGAAAATACACCAAGCTATTTACAAGCACTCAACTCCTGATTAAACCTGCATCTCAGGCATGCTCTGGTCTAGCTAAAAGATCGGAATAATAAATAAGTATGAGCGAAAGAAGTGCTCAGCAAGCAGTATATATCTTATAATTTAAGACAACAATAACAATATATCTGGAGAACAAAACCAAACAACAATACCTGAGCAGTATCAAAAATTGATTTAAGTTTTGATAATAAACAATATTTTATATATCTTTTATTTTGGATTCAAATCCTCAAACGACGGTGTGTTGTTGTCGGTGATCAGCTGCGGAGCAACACCGGTATGCCGAAGCATAACCAACTAAACAAAGGGTACCCAAAGCACATATTGGCCTAGCAAGGTATTATATCCTGTATAATACATAACTCACACTAATCGCCGCCACGGCCTCTTACGCAACCATCAAATCTATAAAAACAATTTTCAATCAAAAGAGTCAAATCAAACGACATCCTTAACAACATAACTCCCCATTTATCATGGTCCAGAGTTATCTCTACAACTGTTGATGAAATAACTAGAACAATTAGTTATTCACTAATCTCAACTAAACGTTCCACTGTATAGAGTATTTTTTAGCGAAATATAAAACGTTTAACTATTCTGAACTTAGAATAGGGAAGAAATACTTGCATAATAGAGTTCAAAATGAATATCACTTGAATGTTAAGTTAAGGTAAGGATACTTGTAATTATACTACAAGAAAGTTTAGGAATACTTGCATGATATAATTAATAATCTGAGAAGTAGAGTGATAAACTATTCTGAAATTAGAATAGTACAGAAAACTTGCCTGGTATGCTTGATAACTTCTCACTATAACCTTGTATTATAATTGCTGGCTATCAACTTCGTCTAACACTTGACTAAGCTCCATGCTACCTGATTCTATAAACAAAAGGACTGTCTTAATTAACAGAATCAAACTCAATTGACGTACGTCTTGACGTCTACCCGATCGTTTGTAATTAATCATGGCATTTAAAACTGTAAACAGATAGCATGCATATCACGTAACACGTAATTATATAATTTATGTAACACATAAGTCGCATTGTCAAAATATAGGTCTCAGTACGTTTAGAATCGAAATCGAGTCAATAACATTATTTATCGGTCAGATACTAACTCAGAATGATTCACAAATCAAACGACCTTTCAATGCAAAAGAACTTAGGTCTCGAAAGTATTTTTATTGGAAGCAAAATGTTTTTCTGAGTCTGTACGAGTTTTAGGAATTATTTGATAAATTATCAATAATTTACATTTTATTTAACTATTTATAAATAAATTAATTGATTAATTGAATTAAATAAATTTATAAATAATTACTTAAAATAAATTATAAATAATTAAATTAAATTTTTATTTTTGAAAATAATAAATGAAAATAATTTTTATAATTTAAATTAATTTAGCTAATTATTTAAAATAATTAACTAAATAAATAAAAAGAATTTTTGAAAATAAAATTAAATCAAAAAATGAATTTTTTAAAACAAAAAAGGATTTTTAAATAAATTTTCAAACAAAATTTTGTGGAAGCAGGTTTTTAGAAAAGGGAGAACTAGACATGGGGATTAAACCCGGGTCGTATTTCTTTCTGAAAATGGGTCAAGGAGGAACAGTTCCCAGGTCGGGTTGAAGCCGGCCAGTTTCTGGACGAACCCAGATTCCAGCGGCGTCCCCCTACCTTTGGTGAACCCCCAATCAACGCGCAACGTCCAGGTTGACCCTGATTTCTATCCTAATCGATTCCAAACTACTCCTACAGGAAAATTGCAGTCTCAACTGGTGGCGACGAGTCCGGGAAATCAATCGTCGGCCGAGTTGCCATTAAAACCAGCGAGAACTCGGAGGTTTCCGACAAAAACCCGATCCCAGTCATTCCTTAACCAAATCGAATTCTTTATATATCAAAACACAACCATGAATGCGTACAATATATACACACAATCATCATCAACACCCACAATTTCTATGATTCATAAAAATCAAAAATAAAAATAACATAAAATTTAAAAACTCGATTAAGCAAACTAGCAATAGAACGAACAGAATTATCATATGAATCGATTCTACAGAACATGGTGAAACTATTAAAATCATTAAAAACATCAAAAAACATCACAAATTAAAAACCCCAAAATCGATCGAGAACCCTAAAAACCGAAATTAAATTTACCACTCCTGAACTGTTTTTGATGATTGAAACAGGTAGATAATTAAAACCCAATCATTTTGATTACTCATACCTACGATTTGGAGTTCAAACTCACTTCCAAATTGGAATTTGATTCCCCAGCTCAAGAACACCCCCAAATTCTGTTTTTCTAATTTTTTGTAATATTTTTAGAAAATTTTGATAATAAAATATAATAAAATAATTATAATCCGCTATTTATATTAATCAGAAATTATACCCCCAAAATTAATTAAGGATGTTTTTATCTCTTAATTAAAATAATTAGGACAAAAAATAATAATTATGGGGAATAATTTTAAAAGTAATAAAATATAAAATTTATATCAAAATTCCCCAAAAATTGCTAATAATTCAAAAATGCAAAAATAATGGGTATTTGAAATGTGAATAATTTTATAAAAATAAAAAAATAAATTTTGTGGGCTTTGACGTCCCGGTGGGGTCCCGGTACGTTGATTTTTAAGAAATTGAAACGATACCTAAATTAAAAGAAAATCCCGAAAATACATAAAATACATTCAAACGCACATAAAACGAGATAAAACGAGTACCTCGAAAAAGATGCTAATTAACACGCGTCCATATTGCAGATCGATTCATATAAATACAGTTTAAACACCTATTAATTAATCTAAAAGTTTTCTGGTCCTTGCGGGGCCCCAACTAACAACTATAACACGTAATATCATGGCAATAATCATTTTAAACCCATAAAACACATTACATTTATTTATTTAACACAAAATATTCACATAATTTTCCCGGATATTACGACAGTGATGGGAGAGAGAGGCCTCGTATCGACAATCGGGTTGTCCCGCATCCGCATAGGTCTGGGCGCACGATGGACGAGCGTCGTCGTGCGGAGAATATCCAGAACCAGGATTAATAAAGAAGAGATTTCTCAACCCTGAAGAAAATACTTGACATAAGGTTGGGGGATAATGATCTGAGGATGTTGCTATTGGAATGGCCCCGTGATACAACGTATGTGCCCCCTGCATACCCAAGGGATGGTAGGGTGCGACACCGCAAACACGAGCATGCTCCTCCACGTGGAAGATTTGGAAGGAATGGCCGGTGAAGGATAAAATATTTACAGAGATGGGCGCTATATCAAGGAAGGCATGATGACGTGCCCTCAACTAAAGAAGCTCCCATCGTTGTTCCTATAGCCTCACATAGTGCCACATGTAATGGATCGCGGACACGTCCTCGTGGTGGAGACGGCATCCGAATTTAAGAAAGGTTGCAAAATAATGAGGAGGCCCCGAGACGCGATCATGATGGTAATATATCACAGCCACAGTCGAATCTTTCAAGGCGATCGAGCAGTCGCTCGTTGAGACTAGAAAGAATGATAACATAAACAACTCAAAGGGGTGAGCGAAGAGGAGAGATAGGTCTGCGTGTCCAGAGTACCAATGGAATGCTCGAAGTCCTAATAGGGTAAATGCCATGAGCATACAAAGAGAGGGAAGTCCACTGTCAAATTATGAAAAAAGAGTGAACAACTATACTCATTTGGTGGCATCCATTGATCACATCTTTGAGGTGAACAAGGATAGGGGAGTCTTCAAGAAGCCGGAACGTTTGACCTCATGGAAAAGTAGAGATAAGAAGAAATATTGTGAATACCATGAGTCTACCGGTCACGATACCCACAAATGTCGTCACCGAAAAGATGAAATTGAAGAGTTGATCAAGGCTGGGTATTTGGGAGAGTGGATTGACAAGGTGAAGCGACGCAAAGGAAACAACAACAAGGGGAAAAATGAAAGGCATCCCTCATAAGCAGATGTTATGAAAAGCCAGCAGATGTCAAGTTCCAAAGAGTTGGAAGTATTAGAGCAATTTTTGGGGGGTATCCATTTGTTGGTGATAGTAATCGGGCGTTAAAGAGGAACGTAAGAGAAGCGTGACATCAGCCACTGACCAACATTCATAGCTTAGAGGACAGACCACCAAAAATATTTAAAGGGGAGTCTACTGATATTACTTTCAGGAAAATAGAGTCAAGATGGGTGCATCATCCTCATAATGATGCGTTGGTGATACCTATGCTTATTGGGATAATAAACGTGCATCGGGTCTTCCTAGACAACGGGAGCTCTACGAACATCTAGTACTATTGCGCGTACAAAAAATTAGGTTTCCCAAACAGTGATATGAATTTTGAAGATGCGCATGTCTATGGTTTTATCGGAGAAATATTGAGGGTTATGGGTTCAATTAGACTTCCTGTCACGCTTGAGGAAGGAGCTCTGTCTATTACTCAAATGATAGAATTTAAAGTGTTGGATCAAGAATCCGTGTACAATGTGTTGCTGGGAAAACCTTGGTTACGAGCCTTCAGAGTGATAACCTCGATACATCACTTAATGATAAAGTTCCCTACGCCTAACGGAGTAGGCAGACTAAGGGGATCACAATACGAATCACGTGACTATTACCACGAGTCTGTTAAAGAATTTCGCATGAGAAGGTATGAAGGAAAAGGCCACCCTGAAGAGGATACGATATATATCCAAGTAAAGACAAATGGAGAAGTTCACGCCCACTATTTTTGGGAAGACCCGGAGGAAGAAGAACCTCGTATGACAGATACCTCTGCTTTGGTGTTGGGGAATGTTTCGAGAATTCACAGTATGGAAGAAGTAATGGTGAATGATGAAGGGGATGTTGTGCAAAGGGAAGTTAATGGAGAAAAATTAGAAGGGGGAAGTGAATCCTTTAAAAGTTTGAAAATTGACCCTAAGGCGGATGTTCCTCGAAAAAAGGACGCGCCCTTGGAGAGTGAACATGTGCATGAGGTTGATGCTCCTCTAAAGAAGGACGCGACCTCTTCAACTACAATGTGTGAAACTATGCCTTGTCCTGAGGTGGATGCTCCTACCTATAAGGGCGCACCCTCAAGTACAAGAATGGAGGTGGAAGACCCCCGGGACTTTGATTACGATCGGGATCCTAGGATCATTATGCCTGCTGAGAAAATAGGGCTAGATGAGGACACGATATCAATCCCTATCGATAAGGATGTTTAGAGAAAGATATTGAAGGTGGGATCTCAGTTAAGTGATGAGATGAGAGGAAAACTCACCCGTTTTTGATAAAGAATCTCGATGTCTCTGCATGGAGTCATTCAGACATGGTTGGGATTGACCCGGGAGTAATGTGTCATCGTTTGAACATCTTTCCTAACTACACGGGTATACGACAAAAGTGTCACTCGGTGAGCGAAGAAAGGGCTATAGCATTAAAGGAAGAAGTAGATCGACTATTGAAAGTTGGGCTAATCAAGGAATCTTTCTACCCCGAGTGGCTCGCAAATCTGGTGCTTGTGAAAAAACTAAATGGGAAGTGGAGGATGTGTGTAGATTTCATCGATCTTAACAAAGCTTGCCCGAATGATAGTTTTCCGCTCCCAAGAATTGATCAGTTGGTTGATGTAACAGCAGGGCATGCCTTATTAAGCTTCATGGATGCGTAATCCGTTTATAATCAAATTCTAATGTACGGCCCTGATCAGGAGCATGCGTCCTTCATCACTGATAGGGGGTTATATTGCTACATAGGGATGCCATTCGGATTGATCAATGCGAGCGCGACCTACCAGCGGTTGGTGAACATGATGTTCAGAAATCAGATTGGAAGGACCATGGAGGTATATGTAGATGACATGCTGGTTAAGTCCAAGGAGGCAAACGACCATGTTAAGCAACTAATGGAGATGTTCAACTATCTAAGGAGGTTTCGCATGAAGTTAAACCCATAAAAATGTGTGTTTGGTATGGAATTGGGTAAGTTCCTTGGATTCATTGTCAATCACAGGGGGATTGAGGCCAACCCCGCCAAAATTCAGGCTTTACTAGACATGAAGTCTCCCACAAGTGTCAAGCAAGTGCAAAGCTTAATTGGATGGATTGCTGCATTGAATCGATTTGTGTCCAAATCATCCGACAGATATAAGGAATTTTTCAAGGCAATCAAGGTAGCGGGAAAAGATTTCGTGGGGATGCCAGAATGTGAGGAGGCTTTCAGAAAGATCAAGAACCAACTGGGGAACCCGCCCATGTTGTCAAAACCATTGGAGGGGGAATCTTTGATTCTGTATTTGGCAGTGTAAAGATATTCAATCAGCACAATGCTAGTGAGAGAGGAAGATGGACAACTGTTAGGAATATGTTGTGAACTTGATGATAAACCATACAAAACACTTAAGTAGATTTAACTTAGTGAATTTTGTAGCACTCGATGGATGATCAAATTGAGTCTCGACGGATGATGATTTGACATCCATCGAGTGAGTAGCTTATGTAAAAATAAGTATTGTAGCACATTTCTGCAAACAACTTTGTATAGATTCTGTAGTAGCATATGAGTCATGTTTGACTACTAGTAGATATGCAGAATAGGTTGATTAATTGTATATATGAGATGTCTTGTAATTCTGCATAAATGAAATGGAGTCAAGTGTCAAATAGCTACCCGACGGATGATCAACAAAGCTACCCGACGGATGATCAACAAGCTACCCGACGGATAACAAGCATGTACCCGACGGATGATCAATTCAAATATCTATTGACAGTGACAACACAGTCACATGCGTTGGGTGTTTGCAAAAGGAATATGGCATCCTGTTTAGCAGGAAATTAAGATCAAAGAAGCATTACCATTTCCATGCTATTACGAAGATATTCAAAGATGCTAGAATAGAGTAATGAAGAAGTATGGAGTTAGACTTGATAAGTTTTGTTTTACTATCTTGTCTTATTATCATGTAAACTTGGTGATATATAAACCAAGTGTAGCTAGTAGAACAAACTCAACTAAGCAAATACATTTAGAAGAGAAATAGAAAAGGCTGTACTTGTCAAGAATTTCTTTGTAGTTTGTTTGCTCAACTTGTAAAGCAGCTGTGAGCCAATTTAAGCTTCACAGAGTTCTCAAATCGATACATATATATATATATATATATATATATATATATATATAACTGGTGGATACTTTCAAATCCACCAGAAAGTTTTAAAGACTTGAGTTTTTATTACTTTGTGTTTGATTTACTTAATATTTTATTCCGCACTTTGCAAATCAAACACTTAGATATATATTGAGTTAGAACATTTTTATAAATCTCAAAAAGAAGCCAGAATTACATTCAACCCCCCTTTTGTAATTCTTGTTGTATTGTTAGGGAATAAAAATTGGTATTAAAGCGAGCTCTTGAAGTACAAAGAGTGTAAAGATCACAACAAACAACAAGATGAACAAGAAGGATGTTGGAGTTAAAATTCTTTTTCTGGACAAAGACAATTATCACCACTGGAAGGTGAAAATGCATCTACATCTTTTTTCTCAAGACGAGGCCTATGTGGATTGCATAGAGAGAGGTCCTCATGTACCAATGAGAGCTACAACAGGCGATGAACCATCTATTCCCAAGCCTAGGCATGAATGGTCAGATCCTGATATTGAGTAAGTCAGGAAAGACAAGAAGGCCATGAATATATTATTCAATGGAGTTGATGGTGATATGTTTGATAACATCATTAAATGCAAAATAGCCAAAGAGGCTTGGGACGCAATCTAGATTATTTGTGATGGTACTGAGCAAGTAAGGGAGAATAAGATGCAGCTGCTAATTCAGCAATATGAGCGCTTCCATTGTGAAGATAGTGAGTCTCTTACTGATATTTTTAATAGATTTCAAAAACTACTAAATGCTCTGAAGTTGCATGGAAGAGTCTATCAGATAAAAGACTCTAACCTCAAGTTCCTTAGATCTCTTCCAAAGGAGTGAAAACCAATGACAGTCTCATTGAGAAATTCTCAGGATTATAAGAAGTTTACCTTGGAGAGACTGTATGGCATCCTGAAGACTTATGAGCTTGAAATAGAGCAAGATGAGAGGATGGAGAAAGGAAGGAAGAAATGAGGGTCCATAGCACTGGTTGCTGAGTTAGAGAAAGAGAAAGAGATGAAGGTAGAAGCTGTTGAGTCTACTTCAAAGGTCTGTGAGAACAAGGGCAAGGGGCTGGTAGTTGAAAATGAAGATCATTTGAGCCAAGATGACATGGATGATATTGATGAGCATTTAGCATTCCTTTCCAGAAGATTTTCCAAGCTCAAGTTCAAAAAGAACTTTGGAGCAGCCAAGCCAAGTAGAAACATGGTGGATAAATCCAAATTTAAATGTTTCAAATGTGGCTTGGCAGGGCATTTTGCCAGTGAATGTAGAAAGTTAGATTCCAGTAAAAAGAAGTTTGAGCCTGTTGATTACAAATAGAAATATTTTGAGTTGCTCAAGCAAAAGGAAAGGGCTTTCATTACACAGGAAAATGACTGGGCAGCTGATGGATTGGATGAAGATGAGGATGTAAGCTTTGTCAATCTAGCCCTGATGGCCAAGTCTGATAAAACAAAAATAAGTTCTTCTAGTAATCAGGTAATCACCACTAACCTAACTCATTTATCTAAAGCTGAGTGTAATGATGCAATCAATGACATGTCTAAAGAATCATATCACTTGTGTGTTACACTTAAGTCTCTCACTAAGGAAAATGCTAAAATTAAAGAAAATAATTTGTTTTTAAGTGAGAGGAATAATGTGCTAGAGTCTCAGTTTATTGAATTTGAAAAATTGAGAATTGAGTGTAAGATTGTTAAGGATGAATTAACTGAAGAGATTTTAAAAAAGCAGCTTGAACGAGAACAAGAAGTGATTAAAGCATGGAAATCATCCAGAGATGTCCATGCTCAAATCACTAAAGTTCAAGGTATTGAGTCCTTCTGTGATGCATCCTGGAAAAAGAGTAAGGAGAAGCTGGAATCCAATTTGGTTGAAGGATTGCTAACAGATGTGAACTCGACAGATGATGAGAATCATCCGTCAGATAATCAAAAGGATTATCCGTCGATTGACAAAGAGCCACATCTGTCACCATTAGCAAACCAGTGAGCAAAGCTAAGCTTGCCAAGTTCAATGAAAAATATGGATCAGTTTCCAAAAACTTTATTTCAGGAGAATAAAGTCAAGTGAAGAAGGAGAAGAAAGTTAATGTTAGTCATCTATCCTTCAAGCAATTGAATGGCAGATTAGAAAAGATTGAGGTTAAAACAGAAACTAAAAAGAAAAATAATAGAAATGGGAAAGTAGGGATTCACAAACATAACAACTACACACCTGATAAGTATGCTCCAAGAAAAATCTGTGTTAAGTGTGGTAGTGTTAATCATTTGTCTGTTAATTACAAACTTGCCATGCCTACTCCTATATCTGTACCCTCTTCTTTTCCCAACATGTATGTCATGCCTTCTATGCCTATGAATGTTATGTTTGCTCAGAATATGAATGCACAATGTGCTAATATGCCATTTGCATCTAATCCTTATTATCCTGCATTTAGTATGCCACAAATGCCATTTAGCATGCCTTACTGGAATAATATGTTTGCAAACAGCATGCCTTTTCCTGTTAATCAAAATGTGCATGATAGTTATGTTCATATGACTGGTTTCAAAGGTCCAACTCAAATGACTAAGGATGAATCGGAAATTCCCAAGTCAAATGGGATCAAACCTAAGAAACCAAAGAAGAAAGCTAACAAGGTAGGACCCAAGGAAACTTGGGTACCAAAATCAACTTGATTTGGTTTTAATGTGTGCAGGGAAATAGAAAGAATCTTTGGTACCTGGATAGTGGTTGTTCAAGGCATATGACTGGAGATTCTACCCTGCTCACAGAGTTCAAGGAGAGAGCTGACCCAAGTGTTACTTTTGGAGATGACAGCAAGGGTTATACTGTGGGATATGTCTTAATTTCAAAAGACAATGTCATCATTGAAGAGGTTGCCCTAGTGGATGGTCTCAAGCACAACTTGTTGAGTATCAGCCAGCTTTGTGATAAGGGCAATTCAGTAAACTTCAATTTAGAAGCCTGTGTTGTGACAAATAAAAGAAGCAACAAAGTGGTTCTCACTGGAGTGAGAAAAGGAAATGTGTATCTAGTTAACTTCAACTCATCTAATGCAGAATCTATCACTTGTCTTCTCAGTAAAGCAAGTCAAGATGAAAGTTGGCTATGGCATAAGAAGCTATCCCATCTAAACTTCAAGACCATGAATGAACTTTTCAAGAAAGAACTGGTTATAGGCATTCCTCAAGTGGAGTTTTCTAAGGATGGATTGTGTGATGCCTGCCAAAAGGGAAAGCAGATTAAAGTATCATTCAGAAAGAAGCTTGATTCAACAATTGAAGAACCTTTGCAATTGCTACACATGAATTTATTTGGACTAGTCATTGTGTTGTCCATTTCAAGGAAAATATTTTGTCTAGTAATTGTAGATGATTTCTCAAAGTTCTCTTGGATATATTTTCTTAAGTCCAAAGATGAAGCTAGTGAAATCATCATCAATTACATAAGGCAAGTCAACAATCATCCTGATTTCAAGGTAAGAAGAATCAGAAGTGATAATGGAATTAAGTTCAAGAATTCTGTGATGAAATCATTTTGTGAAGAGAATGGGATAATGCATGAGTTTTCTGTAGCAAGAACTCCACAAAAAAATGGAGTAGTGGAAAGAAAGAACAAATCAGCTGTAAGGACAATGCTTGAAGAATCAAAGTTACCAACATATTTTTGGGCTGAAGCTGTGAATACTGCCTGTTACACTCAGAATATTTCCTTGATTAATCAAGCAAAGTGTATGACACCCTACCAATTGTTCAAGAACAAGAAACCAACCCTAAATTTTATTCATGTCTTTGGCTGCAAATGTTTTATCTTGAGGAATCAAATTGACAAACATGGGAAGATTGATGCTAAAGCAGATGAAGGAATTTTTGTTGGATATGCTGTGGGAAAAGCATTTAGAGTCTACAATCTTAGAACCAACATTGTTATGGAATCAATACATGTTATGTTTGATGATAAAAAAGATTGAAGGACTGAAAGATGAAGATTCTCATGAAAGCCTCAAGTTTGATAATGTGGTGATGACAGTGATGATGAAAGTGATCAAGAAACAGTGAATAAGGATAATGCAGAAAAATCTACAACTAATGAAGCACATAATTCAACATCTGTCGAGTTGCAAAATGCTTCATCCGTCGGGAGACAATCTGCCTTATCCGTCGGGAGACATTCAGCTTCATCCGTCGGAACACAAAGTGCACCATCCGTTGGGTCATTAAGAGAAGCTCAAAGTCAGAATAGATCACTTATAGAAAGTTCCTCTTTCTCAAATCAAAGATTCACAAACTCAGGGGGATTTTCCAATAATCAAAACTCAGTCACACATCAAGACAACAATGAGGCCTCTTCATCTAGAGCTAATCTACCTCAACAAAGAAAATGGACTAAAGATCACCCTTTTGAGATCATCATTGGTGATGCATCTTCTAGAGTTCAAACAAGGAGAGCAACTCAAGAAGAATTTCTATACAGCAGCTTCTTATCTAAGGAAGAACCAAAGAAGGTAGAAGAAGCTTTGTTGGATCCTGATTGGATTTTAGCTATGCAGGAGGAGCTAAACCAATTTGAAAGGAATAAGGTATGGAAGCTTGTACCCAAGCCCAAAAGAAAGAATCCAATTGACACCAAATGGGTATTCAGAAACAAGATGGATGCAAATGGCATAGTAGTCAGGAACAAAGCTAGATTGGTTGTTAAGGGCTATTGTCAATAAGAAGGAATATATTTTGATGAAACCTTTGCTCCTGTTACAAGACTTGAAGACATCAGAATTTTCTTAGCCTATACAGCTCATGCCAATTTCAAGGTCTATCAAATGGATGTCAAAAGTGCATTTCTGAATGGAGATTTGGAGGAGGAAGTCTATATTAATCAGCCTCCTGGTTTTGAAGATCAAAATTTCTCAAACCATGTATATTATCTTTTGAAAGCACTTTATGGACTGAAGCAAGCACCTAGAGCCTGGTATGACACTTTATCAAAGTTTCTTTTGGAAAACCACTTCACAAGAGGTACTATTGATAAAACTTTATTCTTTAGAAAGGTTAATGGCTCTAGAATACTTGTTCAAATTTATGTAGATGATATTATTTTTGGCTCTACAGATGAAAAATTTTACAAAAAGTTTGCCAAATTGATGCAAAGTAAGTATGAAATGAGCATGATGGGAGAACTAACTTACTTTCTTGGTTTACAAGCTAAGCAAGTTAGTGATGGAATACTCATTAGTCAAACTAAATACATTCATGATCTTTTAAAGAAGTTTGATCTAATGGATTGCACATATGCAAAAACTCCCATGACCACTACAACTAAGCTTGAATTAAACACTACTGAAAAGTCTGTGGATATTTCAAGCTATAGGGGCATGGTTGGCTCACTTATGTACTTAACAGCTAGTAGGCCAGATATAATATTTGCTACTTGTCTTTGTGCTAGATTTCAGGCTGATCCTAGAGAATCTCACTTAGTAGCTATTAAGAGAATTTTCAGATATCTCAAGGGAACACCAAAACTTGGCATTTGGTACCCTAGAGATTCTGGTTTTGATCTAACCGGTTATTCAGATGCAGATTATGCAGGTTGTAGAATAGAAAGAAAAAGTACAACAGGAACCTGTCAATTTCTAGGGAACAAGCTTGTGTCCTGGTTCAGTAAAAAGCAAAATTCAGTCTCTACTTCTATAGCTGAAGCTGAATATATTGCTGCTGGTAGTTGCTGTGCACATATTTTGTGGATGAAAAACCAATTGCTGGACTATGGTCTACAAGTGGATGGAATTCCCATTTTCTGTGATAACACAAGCGCAATTGCTATTACTGAAAATCCAGTGCAGCATTCAAGAACAAAGCATATAGATATCAAGTACCACTTCATAAGGGAACATGTGATGAATGGTACTGTGGAACTTCATTTTGTTCCAAGTGAAAATAGTTTGCATACATATTTACCAAGCCACATGATGAATCCACCTTTTCAAGTTGGGTAAGTGAGTTAGGTATGCTTAATTATTCTTGAACTATTTCAGATATTTTGCAAGTTATAATACAGCAAGAAATTTAATTGATTTTTCTGTTTTGGATGGAATTTTGGCTAAGTCAAAATTTACATCCCGACAGATGCTCATTATCCATCGAGATTGATCATCTGTCAGTATATTAAGTGTTAATAAAATCAATTATTTTTCCGGAGTACTTTATAACTCGATGGATAACTGATTTATCCTCATCCGTCGAATTGTCTCAATCCTAGCCGTTAAAATTTCTGAGCATTATCCATCGGGTATACTTACAGTTTGTAAGCATAACACGACAGATAATTGAAGGAATTTTTACAGTTTATTTATTTCTAAATGGCTATTTTGGGCAATTTTTATTGGTCACTTTATTTTATTTTATTATTTTTGACAGTTTATTTCTGAGATAGTATAAAAGCAGAATTCATGATTGTTCTACTCTTTTATCATTCTCAAGATTCAATTGCTTTAACTTCTTTCTTCTCAAAAGAAATCACTTTCTCTGCAAATTTAAATCTCTAACAATGGCACCAGTCGTCAAAATCATGTCTCAAACTGGGTACATCTACGAAAAGAATAATTTCATAGCTCTATTGAACAAGGAGATTCAATATTCTGGAAACTATCACAAAATGATGGATTTTGTGAAAAGCTGCAAACTCAATTATGCTATGCTGGAATCTCCCACCATCTACTGTGAGGTTGTAGAGGAGATATGGACAACTGCAGTGTACAACTCAACGGATAAGACCATCACATTCACTCTTAAAGGTAAGCAGCTTTGCATTAACAGTGATATTGTTAAAGCATGCTTTAGAATTCCTGATAATACTGTTACTGCTCCACACACAGACACTGATATAGTTAACATGCTTAATTACATGGGCTATGCACTCGCTACCTCTAAATTAAGTGAAATTAGAAGTTTGGGTCTTAGGAAAAAATGGAGTTATATGTGTGATGTGGTAACTAAAGTGTTTTCTGATAAAATTAGTAACTTTAATTCTATTAATATATCCATACTTAACATGCTTTACATGCTAGTTACTGATAAGTACTTTAATTTCAGTGACTTGGTTTTGTTTGAGTTAGGCTTTAAGTTAGGAGAACTCAATAAGAGAGGTAAAAGTGTCTGTAATACTAGATTTTTCATGATGCTTGCTAACCATCTCATTGAGAATATTGTGATTGAGAACCAACCGACAAGCTGAATTGTTGGGTTCAAGAAAGAAGAATAATTGCAAATATTAATAGAGCAGACCACCACAAAGAGGTTCCCCTCTTCTATTTTCCAGTAATGGAGGGACCTGAGGTAAGTGAGGTAATTTCTACTGTCTCCACTCTTCCAACTTCTCATATTTTTTTGCCTTCAAATGTAGCAATGACATCTGTGTCAATGACCAAACAGATGCCTACCCAAGCTACTAAATCACAAACTTCAAAATCCAAATCTAAGAAAGCCCCATCTGGTTTCTCTCAAAAGAAACCAGTTGCAAAATCCACTAAATAAAAATAGGGGAGTGTGAAGGTGGGTGAGAAAGGTGAGGGACAGGGTGAAAATTAAAGAAACCCTAAGGATAAGGCTGGTGAGAAGAGAGTACCCAAACCCAGCCATACCATAGTTTCCCAACAAACTATGGTTGTTAATAGAGAAATAAGCTTATTACTAGTTTCATCCTCCCAAAAGGATGTCACTATTGAAATAAGCTCCCAACCAGAAGCACATGCTAAAAAGGGTAGGGACACTAGCTCACCACAAACTTATGCTAGAAAGAAAAGATCAAACACCCTTGGGGATGCATAGGGCACACACAGTGCAAACTGGTGCTAAAGACCCAGTCACTGCACCATCTCAAAGTCAGATTGATGTGGCTCCAATAAATGTGGAGTCATAGCCAAAATCTCTCATAATTGAAGCACCCGATACACCAAATTCTCCCACACACTCACTGGATGTTGACATGATAAATACATAACTTCCAAATTCTCCATCTTTAACTCTCTTGGAGAATACAAAAATCCAAGCAAGTGAGCATCATCTTTTAGATGATTTGTTGGCTCGCTTGCCATTTCTTTATGAGTCTGTTGAGACATCTGTGCCAAAATTTTCATCGATCTACATAGAGTGTACAATAGTATCTGCATAGAGTGTACAATAGTCTCCACTCCAAACTCATTCATTTCTTCAATCCCGATGAATATTCATCATCCGTCGAGTAGTGATTGTATCCCGACGGATAAGTGTAACAACAGTCATCCGTCGGATAGCCAAACTACTATCTCGATGGATAGTCCTCATCCGTCAGGTATCTCTGCACAACTTCAAATTTCTTCAATTCTTACAAGTGCAGATGACTTAGTAGTAGTATAATCACTCTTAGGACTGAGGGAAGGGAGTGAATTGAGTGAGAGTCTGGGTTGCTCCCAGGAAAAAGGAGAGAAAAAGAGTGAACAAATGCAGTCCATTTCTTCAGGACTGGAAAAAGTGAGTGAGAGGAGTCCCACCTTAGATGGTGAATGTGAGGGTGTGAGGGTGGGAAGCCAAGGGGAGCCCTTGATGCAAGAAAAGAGAGATAATGAGAGAAAAGCAGGTACATGAGAAATAAGGTTGGACATCATTGTTAGTGAGTTAATGAATGTCAATGAGGCAAACAAAGAGGATCTATCTCAGCAAAGTCAATCTATTATAGATTCCACCTATTTGGATGCTGAGACATTTACTCATCATGTTTCAGCATATCAACTTTTGGCTGGAAAGGGCAATGAAAATGCAGAAAGGATGCTGAATTTGGTGCACACTACTCAATCCATGCAAAGGGCAAAGGATGCCATCACAGCTATGCCTTCTGCAGCTGGTGATGATATAGATTATGAAGCTGGTGGATCAGAAGAATTCTTTGGTGATGATAGTGAAGAGGGGTCACTGGACATAGGGGGAGAAGTAGGCCCTAGTTCTAGATCTGGTATGCCATCTTGGGCATTTTCAAAGCAATGTGATGAACATTATTTCAAGACCACCCTCATTCAACTAATCAGTCAGGCACAATCTGCTCTTCAATCCACAACAAATGCCAGCACAAAGAAGCTCCTACAAGCACACCTTGCTTCTCTTCAATTACAACAAATCCAAGGCTTTCAACACAATCAGGATGTCACTTCTATCAAGAGTGAAATTGATCAAATAAAAAAGGACATTTCTAAAAGATTGGATGCCAAACTTCTAAAAGCTACAATGATTGATATTAAAAGACAGCTAAGGAAGAACTCAATTCTTGCTACTCAAGTGGATTCCCTGGATAAAAGAATGACTGTTATGGAAACTTCTTTAACAGCTATTCATCTACATCAAGCACAACAAATAGACTTGCTTCAAAAACTAGTGGCAGCACAGACCTCTTCCTATGCTCAACTTGCTGATAACAAAAAGGGGGAGAAAGAAAATGCTATTGTCCCAATCAGTCAAGAGGGATCAAGGAGTGAGGGGGAGCAGAAAGTGCTAAACATCCAAGTCAACAAAGTAATTATGCCAATAATTGCTTTCACAAAGCCACCAGTCATTGATAGCATTGACATCATAAATATAGTAGCAGCAAAACTAAACATGGATGACAAACTACTAAAGATTGATGTAGCAGCTGAGAAGGAGTTGAAAGACAAATGGAGAAAGATAGATACAGAAATTCAACAAAAGTTTGGGCCAATTCAGAAGTCAGAAAAAACATTCATTCATCACTCTCAAGTCAAGAACATTTCTGTGATTGAAATGAGTATGAATTATCTGGAAAAGGCCAAACATCTTGCATTAAATCTCCAAAAGCAGATTTCATTAGGAAGCCTAAAAGAAACTATTCAAGGTTTTCAGACAAGAACCCTATGGATACTGTGTATGAGACACCTAGGCCAGATGAGAAGAAGCTGTTGGCTAGGTCAATTTCCTTCCACAAAGATCCAGCTGATTCAGTACTTAAAAGAAGATTATCCAAGATTTATAGAAATGGTGTAAGGAAATTTGTGTGGTGGTTGGTCACCCCATGTTTGTGGAAGCTAAGAAGGAAGAGAAAGAAAGGATCAGGCAAGAAAAGAAACAAGCTGCTCTGGATGCTAAATAGCTTGAACAAAAGAAGAAGCAAGTTGCTATCTTGGCCAAGCTTCAAGCTGTAAAAACCACAACAGAAAATCCTGTACAACGAACTATAATTGCTGAACCTAAGGATCTGAAAGTGCAAGAAGAACCACAACAGAAAAGAAGATTCAGATACAAACTACATTCCAAGAGGAAAATGAACTTTAGTGATGAGGAAAAGAAAGACCACATTCCAAAAATGCCCACAACTACAACTCAAACATCAAAACCCTCAGTGGTATTTGAAGAATTCAAGGTGGTGGATCCAACTAGGAATATACATGGTGAGCCCATAATTCCAAAGGATGAACCAGTGGACTAGGATAGTTTGCCTATTCTTGAGCTAAACTTTCCTATCTTCAAGACAAAGAAGAGAAAGACAAGAGCTAGCAAGAAAGTGAAACCAGTGATTCTCAAATCCAAGACCCTAGTCAAATCTAAATCCACAGTCAACAAAGGAGATATGCTGTACATCTGTGATATCAAAGAGTTTTCTGACATTAACCTCTACTTAAATGAATTGGAAGAAGTTAGAGGAATTGATGCTCACAGACATCTCCCTGAAAGACTGGTATTCAAATAAAAGGGAGGAAAAGAGATCATATGGCCACTTCACAGGATTCTTCTATAAAGCCAATCTGTGCTAATAAAGATCTACTCATCTTTCAAGAAGAACTTTGGATACAATGTGACTGCAAGAAGATTAGTTCTAAAGAAGATTGAGGAGCTGAGGAGTAATAGATCCAAAGATGCACTTCCAAAAACTCTATCTATTCCCTTCACAGGAAAGAGAGTGTATTTGAGGCCTTATTGGTTGATGAAATTCAGGGATGAAAAGGGAGTTAGAAGATTTTTCAGATTGGAGGACCAATTGAGTATCTCTAGCAATGAGACTCTATTGGAAATGCAAGGAATGCTAGATCTCTCAGAAGCTGATGAACTTGAATTCCACAGACAACTCCAAAACCAGATAAAAGAGAACAACAGGAGGCTTGGGAAGAAACCTAGACAATCAAGGAAATAGACTTATCTGCTCAAACTAGAGGAGCACCTTGATAATGATTGTGAGCTATTCTTTGTATAATTTGCATTGTTCAATTTTCAGTAATTTTGCAACACTTATCAGTTTTATCTACTATTTTCAATCTGTATTCTTAGAGGTGTTTTGTTATCATCAAGTTTCTCTTAATTTATGGCTACAATTTCCGTAGACATAAATTTGGGGAGATTGTTAGGAATATGTTGTGAACTTGATGATAAACCATACAAAACACCTTAGTAGATTTAACTTAGTGAATTTTGTAGCACTCGACGGATGATCAAATTGAGTCCCGACGGATGATCCAATATAGTCCCGACGGATGATGATTTGACATCCATCGAGTGAGTAGCTTATGTAAAAATAAGTATTGTAGCACATTTCTGCAAACAACTTTGTATAGATTTTGTAGTAGCATATGAGTCATGTTGACTACTAGTAGATATGCAGAATAGGTTAATTAATTGTATATATGAGATGTCTTGTAATTCTGCATAAATGAAATGGAGTCAAGTGTCAAATAGCTACCCGATGGATGATCAACAAAGCTACCCGACGGATGATCAATAAGCTACCCGACGGATGATCAATTCAAATATCCATTTATAGTGACAACACAGTCACATGCGTTGGGTGTTTGCAAAAGGAATGTGGTAGTCTGTTTAGCAGGAAATTGAGATCAAAGAAGCATTACCATTTCCATGCTATTATGAAGATATTTAACGATGCTGGAATAGAGTAATGAAGCAGCATGGAGTTAGACTTGATATATTTTATTTTACTATCTTGTCTTATTATCATGTAAACTTGGTGATATATAAACCAAGTGTAGCTAGTAGAACAAACTTAAATAAGCAAACACAATTAGAAGAGAAATAGAAAAAGTTGTACTTGTCAAAAATTTCTCTGTAGTTTGTTTGTTCAACTTGTAAAGCAGCTGTGAGCCAATTTGAGCTTCACAGAGTTCAAATCGATATACATACATATATATATATATATATCTGGTGGATACTTTTAAATCCACCAGAAAGTTTTAAAGACTTGAGTTTTTATTACTTTGTGTTTGATTTACTTAATTCTTTTTTCCGCACTTTGCAAATCAAACACTTAGATATATATTAAGTTAGAACATTTTTATAAATCTTAAAAGGAGCCAAAATTACATTCAACCCCCCTTCTGTAATTCTTGTTGTATTGTTAGGGAATAAAAACAGCAATCATCGATATATTATGTGAGTAAGAGGCTGTATTATGCAGAGACTCGGTACACCAGCATGGAAAAATTGGTCTATGCGCTAATCCTTGTATCAAGGAAGTTACGCCCATATTTTCAAGCTCACAGAATTGAAGTCCGTATAACATATCCACTACGGCAAGTCCTTCATACACCAAAATTATTAGGAAGAATGTTAAATGGGCTGTGGAGTTGGGACAGTTTGACCTGGAATACCTGCCTCGCACAGAAATCAAAGGACAAGCTCTAGATGATTTCCTACTAGAGTTTGACTTTGAAGTTGATGATAGGGCTCTGGTAGCGTTAAATCCATCCTATCATGAAGAAGACTTGGACTTATTGCCAAAAGAAGAGCCTCCGCACCCATGGTGGATTTTGCATGTGGATGAAGCAGTTAACAATGGGGGAGCGGGCGTGACATAGTGCTTGTATCTCCGGAAGGCCATCATCTAATAAGCGCGATCCGCTTTAAATTCTATGCTACGAATAATGATGCAGAATATAAAGCACTGATTAATGTCCTGAAAATTGCTTTAGAAATGGGAGTGCGGAATCTAATTGTAAAAAGTGATTTAGAGTTGGTTGTAAACCAGGTGAATGGTGGGTTTCAAGCTCGTGGGCCGTGAATGGAATTGTACGTGAGATGCACGCAACGGCTAATTGGAAATTTTTGGGAGGTTAGATTGGAATGTGTACAGCGAGAAAAGAACAGCAACGCAGATGCTCTGGAAAAAATGGGGTCTCAGCAGGAAGCGATGTTGTTGGGATCTATACCCTTAGAAATCCAAGAGATCCCCTGTATCCCCGAGGTGGAGATAATGCAAGTATATGAAGCTCCCAAGGAAAAATGGATGACGCCTATTCTTGCCTACATTAATAAGGGAACACTCCCTGAGAATAAATTCAAGGTTCGATGACTCCGCTACCAGGCTGCACGATATGTGGTCTATGATGAAGTCTTGTATAAGAGGGGCTTCAATCAACCACTGCTCAGGTGTGTTAATGAGAAAGAAGGGAATTATATCTTGAGAGAGGTACATGAAGGAATCTGTGGTAATCACTCAGGGGTAACTCGTTGGCGATGAAGGTTCTACGTCAAGGCTACTAATGGCCTATGATGAAGGAGGATGCTACAAACTTTGTTAGCGCATGTGATCGCTATCAACGTTTTGCAAACTATTCATCAATGCCGGCAACGCTTTTGACATCTATGGTGAGTCCATGGCCATTTGTCATGTGAGGGATTGATCTTATTGGAGAATTACCGAAAGCTAAAGGAGATGTCAAGTATGCGGTGGTGGTAGTTGATTACTTTACTAAGTGGGCTGAGGCTATGCCGTTGGAAACTATCACTGCGAAGAAAATCAAAGACTTTGTATTCAACTCTATTGCATGCAGATTTGGGATCCCTTACAAACTTGTCTCCGATAATGGAAAGCGGTTTAATAGCAAGGAGCCGTGACAGCTATGTGAGGATTTGAAGATTAAGAAAGAATTTGTGGCGGTATATCATCCGCAGAGCAATGGACAGACTGAGGCTGTCAACAAGATAATAAAGCATACTCTCAAAACCAAGTTGGAGGAATGCAAAGGAAACTGGCCAGAAGAACTCCCGAAGGTGTTGTGGTCTTACAATACGACTCTAAGGTCTACTACGGGAGAGTCCCAATTTATGCTCACTTACGGGTACGAGGCTATGGTTCCCGTGGAAGTTGGTTCGGGATCACTTCGCAGAGATCGTTATGCAGAAGGAGATGCAGAAGTTTACCATAGGCTTCATTTGGATCTTTTGGAAGAAACAAGGGAGAACTCTCCGTTAAAGCTCGCGGCATATCAACAGCGTGCTGCAAGGTACCGTAACAAGAAAGTAAAGGGAAAGCTGCTGAAGATAGGAGATCTGGTGCTCAGGAAGGTGATGCCAAACACAAGGAATCCCCAGCATAGAGTGTTTGGAGCTAATTGGGAAGGACCGCACAAAATAAAAGAAATCTTATGGAAAGGGACATATCACCTTGAAGACTTGGAAGGAAAGCTTGTTCCGTGAGCATGGAATGTGGAGCATCTTCGAAAGTATTATCATTTAGGCGCATCCTTATTTGAAAGAGCGTCCTATGAGTTATCTTAGCTAAACGGAGACGCGTCATGAGATCAAGACGCGCCCACCATATGACTTGTTGAGGAAAATTGTTAAAAAAAAACAAGCCAACATGTTGGTAATAATTCAAGGCGCATAAAAATACCATCCAATGATTTCGAAACAGTTAAGAAATACGAATACAAGTTGCAAGGCTTAAAGGGACCTGCACCTTGAGAGTTGTGGAGTAAAGTTCAGTAAACCAAAGAAAGACGCGTCCTAGGCAGGGGGCGCGTCCCATTGCTTATCCTGGTCCTTTGGAGATGGTGGAGGCTGAGCTTGAAGTGGAGAAGGCACAAGAGACGCGTCATCTTCTTCCAGGCCTAGGATGATCCTTTTGTTCTTGATAAATTCTGTAGCCCTGACTTTGAAATCATTCACCCATTTTTGGGTATCTTCATCAAATTTGGGAAAAGTGTATTCTGGGTCATTTGCTATGAACCCAGAACACCACTCTTCAAAGCCGGCTGCAAACCCATTCTGGAACACAAGCTTCTCCTATTCTTTCCAACCATGCAGCCTGTCATTATTTAAAATGTCAAGCTCCAACTGTATGGTGGAACTCAGAGTAATCACGTTATCCATTGCCTTCTCCACATAGGTAAACGAAACTGATAAACGCCAACTTTCGTTGTACGAATACCAAACTACGAGACATCCACAAAAACGATAGAAGCTGAATAGACACCAATCATATTGAGACCTTATATATCTACAGAATTTGATAACATAACGGTTTAATGCACAAGTTATCTATCATGATTATATAGGGCAAGTAAGATGGTTAAAATTACCTATTAATCATGCATAACAATAACACATGAACCTATGCTAGCATGGCAAGTTCTAAATCCTTAAGTTCACTTTCGCTTCATTAAGAATTAACACACTATCTTATAAGTTTGCGACGCTCATAAGACGAATTAGCACAACCAATACTAGGTTATCATATAATCACCACACACTAAGGCATCGAAACAAATCAACTAAAGAAATCCATAAATAAATCCGTTAGAACCCTATGGTAACGATTAACCCATGATCGGACTCATCATCAACGTGGGTTCCGATGAAAGCATAGTATAATAAACGTGGCCTTTATAAAAAATTAATAAACAAGGCACGAAATAAGAGTATAGGTTCAAGAATAAGAAAACTAGCATCCAATGTTACAACTTAAACAAAGAATCACAAGTTAAAACTAGATCTTCTTCGCCTTGGTGGAATTGTGCTAAAATGGTCTTCTTACGCCTTCTCCTTGTGCTCTGGTACATCTCCTTATAAAAAAGGAGCTTCTTTAGTATATATAGCAGCCCCATGTAGAGTAGAAGTCTTCTGGATCAAAATCAGAATAGAAACAAAATTTCTTTTCTCAACCTGGCACGGCCGCGCGCTTCAATAGCGCGGTCGCGCTGAACTTCTGATCTTTGGGCTCGGCCGCGCTGACTCCCTGGATAAAATTCTAACTTCTTCTTTTCCTTGCTGATTTGAGTTGGTTTTCCAAGAGCTTTTATTCCAACACCATCCTAACACCCAATTAGCACTAAAACCATGCTAAATCACCTGATTACCTGGATAATGCCTGAAAATGCAAAAACACTAGAAAACACATTAAAACACCAATAACTTGAATAAAAATACACCAATTCAAAGCTTTACGGAGCGTAATAAAGTGTCATAAATGCCACTCAACATACCCCTAAACTTGAATCAATGTTTATCCTCAAGCATAAACAGACTCAAAGAACAAGAAATAAAAATGCATAAATGTAACTAAATGAATGCAACGATCCTCAATAAAATAACTAAATCAATCAACAAACAACATCAACAAATGCAGTTACTCGCATAAAGATCTATCAAACCATACAAATCAACTCACAAACCAGAGACATGCATGTGTGCAAATGCTTACATATATACTATTATAACTAGATCAATAATCATAACTCACTACTCATCAAAGCAATCGCAAGGTTATAAACAGAATAAAAGCTAGACTCAAAATAACTTATAACACTTCAATTCTTATATCGGAGTTTTACATGGATTCATACTTTTATTCACAACAAAATAACACAAGTATGCTTATTTGACCGTGCAATGAGTGAGATCCACAAAAGACTTATACAATAGTACCCATGTAGTGAGCGTTAGGTTAGCGGATCCCAGACTATAAAAGGCTTAGGTCACTAGGCACAAAGTCCCCTAAGAACTTAATAACTCGAGTACTAAAGAGCCCACTCGTGATCAATTATACATAACACTTAAATATTTTTTCTTTTTTTCTTTTTTTCTTTTTTTTCACAAATTTCTGAACGAGTGAGTTTCGCTCCGTCTCGCTCAACCCTAGACTACTCATATAAATATGAGCCGGCTACTAGCCATTTGACACCTAGCCACACAACTAGCAATGAAATCCAATCTTCTCCAATTTTTTATATATCCATGTTAATTTATTATTAAGAGAATATCCTAAACTCTAAATATAAATAAGTGATTAAACCTCGATAAACAAACAAATCATGATCATGATCTAGCACTCAAGCAACCTATAAGATTTAGTGAAATACAATTGTCTCTAGCATGCAAATCAATTCGATAAGACTTAACATCACTAAATATGACATCACTATACTAGCATCAATATCATAAATCAATCAGAAAAATCATCTAAAGGATCATGTTATTATGCAAATGCATGAAACTACATGAACAACTATCATAAAAACTACCAAAAATAAAAAAACTACTACATGGCAAATATGCAACTATGAGCACTAAACTATCATGAATATGCAAACTATATGTGACTCACACAAAATATATTTCTTCAACTACTACCCCCAAACTTAAAAACTTAAAATATTCACTGTCCTTAGTGAAGGTAATAGTAAGGAATCAGGCATACCTACTTCGAATCAGGATCATCACCCTCAAGGGGTGGTGTGTCAGGTGTGTCTGGAGGTGGATACACGGAGTCCTTACCAAATACTGGCCACTGGATGTTAACACATGTGGCTCTGAATGCAGTCCCTAGTGTTTGGGTGAGATCATGTACAAACTGACTATGGATGTCATGCATCGCATCCATCCTCCTCGCTAGACGCCTATACTGTGTCGAACTCAAACAAGCTCCAACATCTGGTCCTACTTCTTCCTGCTCCTGCTGCTGCGATGGACCAGCTTCTACACCCAACTCAGCTCTTCAAGCCGCCTTGCTAGCCTGCTGCGTTTCACCATCATATGACTGAGGAGCTGGACGTCCATCTGGAAGATGATCATAAGAATAACCAAGCCCCTTATGATTGGGCTTGCCACCATACTACTCAGTCATGCTAAACAGCGTAGAATTGTCGATAGGAGCACTGAAAAGCTGTAGCTGCTCATGTACGGGCCAATAAACACCAACTACCACGCACAGCTTCGTTACCACGGACGCATAGGGTATCGAACCCATAGTACCTCCTCACAAAAACCTCAAAATACCCTGGTAAATAACCATCCCCAAATCCAAATAGTCGCCCTGAAGAATACCCCACAACAAACGAGCACGCTCCACCGTAATCTCATGCACATGAGAAGATGGCATGATGTTAGCACAGATAAACGAATTCCAAGCACGTGCAAACCTGTTCATGCATGATGCAGGGAACATGGAGTAATCAGTTGTGCCCCTCTTAAACTTCCAATGAGTTTCAGGCACACACAAAGTAGCAACAATTAGATCCAAGTTGAAGTCCTTTGGAGTCTTATCATTCCAGGTATCCTGACCGGGCTTCCTCGCGGGTTGCTCAATCACCCTCCTTATCGCATCAGCACTATACTCCACAGTCATCCCCTAACCACAGTGAAACCATTCTTCTCTGCCTTCGCGTTAGCATAGAACTCTCGAACAATACTCATGGGCAAAGCAGCCAGAGCCTCGCAAAAAGGAACCCAACCTATCTCCAAGATCGTCTCCAACAACTTACCATCTTTCCCAGATGGAAGAAAACCTCACTCCTTTGCTATAGGCTTTGAGAGAAGCCTCGTATACTCTGCTTCAGCCTCGGGAGTTGAAAACCTTGGTCTCACACCACCCGCACTCGAAGAATCGGCGGTGCTGCTACTTACTTGAGTTCTTTGTCTCTTGGGTGCCATTGGGATTGAATAAGAGAGAATAAAAGATAAGTGTTTAAGAGAGAATCGTGTTTGAGAATTTGTCAAGTGGTGGAGAAGTTTGTATATAAGTGTATGTATATATAGGTGGTGAGAAGAGAATTAGATATGGAATAGAAGTGGGAATTGATTATGGGAATCGTGGGAATAATGGGTTTGATTTGGAGAGGGAAATTTGTGATGTGGAAGAGGAAAATTCGGGTAGAAATTGATTTTGTAGTAAAAATCCCGATTTTCTCTTCACAAACTGTTATTTTTTTTCAGATTCGGGATCCCAGTGCAGCCGCGCACTAGACCAGCACGGGCGCGCTCACGCGGCCGCACGCTAGATCAGCGCGGACGTGCTTAGCTTCTGAAGTTGGCCCAGATTTTTTTTTCTTTTTCTGATTTTTTTGTGTTTTCCTCCTTTCTTCTTACTTCCTCTACCTACTAATATACAACAAACTTGGGTTGCCTCCCAAAAAGTGCTTGTTTTACGTCGTTAGCTCGACGTAGAATCTTGAGGTCAAACGGAAAAATAAACGGCATTAACCACCTCGCAGTTTGCCATGTCACCATAGTAATGCTTCAACCTCTGACCATTGACCTTGAATGCTTGGCCCAGATCATTCTCAAAAATTTCCACCGTTCCATGTGGAAACACAGCTTTGATTATGAAGGGCCCTAACCATGTTGACTTCAACTTCCCAAGAAAAAGACGGAGATGAGTGTTAAAGAAAAGAACTTGTTGCCCCAACACAAATGATTTGAGCACTATACCCCTATCGTGCCACCTCTTGGCTTTCTCCTTATATATTTTGTTGTTCTCATAAGCTTGAAGTCGAAACTCACCGAGTTCATTTAATTGATGCATTCTCTTCTTTCCAGCTGCATCCAAGTCAAGATTCAACTTCTTCAAAGCCCAATACGCCTTATGCTCGAGCTCCACAGGCATATGACACCCCTTACCATACACCAACTGAACGGCGACATTCCCAATGGAGTCTTGTATGCTGTTCTATATGCCCAAACAACTTCATCAAGCTTCAAAGACCAATCTTTCCTTGATGGACACACAACTTTCTCTAAAATGTGCTTGATCTATCTGTTAGATACCTCATATTGACCATATGTCCGAGGATGATAAGCAGTAGCAATGCGATGATTCACATTATACCTTTGCATCATAGCAGTGAACTTGCGATTGCAAAAATGCAACCCCTCGTCACTGATTATGATTCTTGGAGTTTCAAACCTTGTGAATATCTGCTTGTGAAGAAAATTAGGCACTACTTTCGCATCGTTCATTGGCAATACCTTAACTTCAACCCATTTCGACACATAATCAACCGCCAACAAGATATACTGATTGTTACAAGATGAGACAAATGGCCCCATGAAGTCAATTCCCCACACATCGAAGACTTCAACCTCGAGATGCACATTAAGAGGGATCTCATCCCTCTTGGACATATTTCCCACACGTTGACATCGATCACATTTCAAAATGAACTGATGAGCATCTTTAAACAAGGTCGGCCAAAAGAAACCTGCTTGAAGAATACGAGCTGCTGTGTTTTCTCCACCATAGTGTCCTCCATAAGACATTGAGTGGCAATCTAGCAAGATCCCCCCCCCATTTCGCGGTAAGGAATAATCTCCTGATGATTTGGTAAGCTCCTTGTCGAAAAAGAAATGGCTCATCCCACATATACCACTTTACTTAATGCAGAAACTTCTTCCTTTAAGCGTACGACAAGTCGGGAGGCATGATATTATTTACAAGGTAGTTCATAATGTCTGCAAACCACGGTTCTTCGTCTTGCACTCCGAAAAAGCTGCTCATCGGGAAAAGACTCATTGATTAATGTCTTGTCCAGTGAAGTAGCACTTGGATCTTCTAAACACGAGAGATGATCAGCGACTTGATTCTCAGTCCCCTTTCTGTCCTTGATCTCTAACTCAAATTATTGAAGCAAAAGAACCCATCTGATCAATCTAGGCTTCCAGTCCCTCTTCGAGACGAGATAATGAATTACAGCGTGATCTGGGAAACTGTCACTTTAGTCCCAAGTAGATAAGATCGAAATTTCTCAAAACCGTAGACGATAGCCAAAAGTTCTTTCTCTGTAGTAGTATAATTCAGTTGAGCACCATTTAGTGTCTTACTAGCATAGTAGACCACATGAAATATATTGTTCTTTCTCTGCCCAAGAGCTGCTCCAACTGCATAGTCACTTGCATCGCACATCATCTCAAAAGGTTCATTCCAGTCAGGTGCAGTTATGACAGGTGCCGTGATTAAAATCTTTTTCAACATCTCAAAAGCGGCAACGAACTCATCATCAAACTTGAAAGGGACATCTTTCTCTAGCAAACTGCACAATGGCTTCAAAATCTTAGAGAAGTCCTTGATGAAATGCCTATAGAAACCCGCATGACCAAGAAAACTGCGAATTCCCTTCACAGAAATAGGTGGAGGAAGATTTTTAATGACCCCCACCTTGGATTTGTTCACCCCAAGACCCTTATTAAAAACCTTGTGCCCAAGAATAATGCCCTGTCGTACCATAAAGTGACATTTTTCCCAATTGAGAACCAGATTGGTCTCAACACACCTCTTGAGAACATTTCCAAGATTCTGCAAGCATTCATCAAAAGAATCGCCAAATACAGAGAAGTCGTCCATGAACACCTCCACATTTTGACCAATTATATCAGAAAAGATGGTCATCATGCATCTCTGAAACGTGGCTGGTACACCACACAGACCAAAAGAAACTCGTCTGAAGGTGAAAGTACCAAAGGGACAAGTTAAGGTAGTCTTCTCCTGCTCTTCTGGAGCGATACAAATCTGATTATAACCCGAATAGCCATCCAGAAGACAATAATACTCGTGACCAGCCAACTTGTCGAGCATCTGGTCAATGAAAGGCAGAGGAAAGTGATCCTTTCTAGTGGCCTTGTTCAGCTTCCTGTAGTCCATACAAACTCTCCATCCCGTGACTGTTCGAGTAGGGATGAGCTCAGTCTTCTCATTACTAACTAATGTGATACCTCCTTTCTTCGGTACACACTGAACTGGACTAACCCAAGAACTGTCAGAAATGGGATATATAATCCCTGCATCCAGCCACTTAAGAATTTCCTTCTTCACTACTTCCTTCATGATCGGATTAAGTCTTCTTTGATGCTCAACCGTAGGCTTGCTACCTTCCTCTAGCAGACTTTTATGCATGCAATAAGAAGGGATGATTCCCTTAATATCTGCTATAGTCCAACCAATTGCCAATTTGAACTCTCTTAGAATCCTCAAGAGTTTTTCCTCATCACTTACTAAAAGGCCAGATGCAATAATAACAGGCAAGGTAGATGCATCACCTAAAAAAGCATACCTCAAATGTTCAGGTAAAGGCTTAAGCTCATGAGTAGGAGCTTCATCAATACATGGCTTGAGGCGTTTTGGAGATTTTTTCAACTCCTCCATTCCAAGAGATTCAAAAGGCATATCCAACTTCCTCTTCTATGGAGAAGTATTCAGATATTGCAATTTCTCTTCACCTTCGTCATCTTCACTATCTGAATTTCCCAACAAGGCCTTCTCTAAGGCATCAGACCTTAGCAATTGATCAAGTTCTGATGTAACCACAGAATTAACCAACTCCACCTTTAAGCACTACTCATTTTTCGTAGGAAATTTCATAGCATTGAACACATTAAAAGTTAAATCCTGATCCAGGACTCGTATTGTAAGCTCAACCTTCTGTACATCTATCAAGGTGCAGCCAGTCTCCAAGAAAGGTCTTCCCAAAATTATGGGAATCTTCTTATCCACCTTGAAATCAAGAATTACGAAATCAGCAGGGAAGATGAGTTTATCAACCTTGACCAAGACATCCTCCACAATACCTCATGGATATATAATAGAACGATCGGCCAACTAGAAAGTTATATAAGTCAGTTTTGGATCAGGCAAGTCCAACTACTTGAAGATTGACATGGGCATCAGATTGATGCTAGCTCCCAAGTCACATAAGCATCTGTCGAAAGACACTTTTCCAATAGTACACGAAAATCGGGTCTTTTAGCTTCGGAGGCAACTTCTGTTGTAGCATAACACTGCATTCCTCCATGAGAGCAACAATCTCTAAATAATGCTTCACCTTTCGAGAGAGAATACCTTTAATAAACTTTGCGTAACTAGGCATCTGCTCAAGAGCCTCGGCGAAAGGTATGTTAATATGAAGTTTTTTGAACACCTCCAGAAACTTCTCAAATTGCTTATCCAGCTTTTTATTCTACAGCCGCTTAGGAAAAGGTGGTGGAGGATAGATATATTTCTCCCTTGTATTACCCTCTGGAGGAGTGTGCTCAACGGTAGTCTTCCTTGGTTCCGCTTCTGCTTCCTGCTTCTTTACTTCTTCTTCAGCCCCAGCTTCTTCATCCGAAACTTGAGTTTGTTCGGGATTTGCAACCTTCCCAGACCTCAAAGTGATTGCCTTCACCTGCTCCTTAGCTTCCCTCTTTCCTAGTACTTCAGTATCACTAAGTAGTGTACCAGGTTGACTATTTAGCAAGGCATTGGCAATTTATCCAATTTGATTTTCCAAGGTCTTGATAGAAACAACTTGGCTTTTGCACATAAGCTTCAACTCCTCTAATTCAGATTTTTCATTAGCTTGTTGCAGCTAAAGTTGTTGTCTTGGTGTATATTGCGGTTGTTGAAAACCAGGGGGGTTCTAGTTCTTTGCTGGGTTCTGCTGATAAGGCTATTGAACCGTATTCTGAGTGTTGCTCCAGCTAAAATTAGGATGATTGCGGTTGTTAGGATGATAGGTGGTTGGCACATATTGTTGCGATCTCTGAAAGTTGCTCATGAACTGAGGTGATTCACTAGAAATAGCACACTGATCAGTCTCATGGGCACCAACACAAAGCTCACAAACACTAGTGATTTGATTAACTCCATAATTAGCCAAATTGTCCACCTTCATCATCAAAGCCTTAAGTTGGGAAGCTATAGAAGTTGCTACATCCAACTCCAGAGTTCCTGTTAGTTTTTCCTAAGTCAGCCTCTGGGAAGGATTCTGGTATTCATTAGCAGCCATCAGTTCAATCAATTCATAAGCTTCATTGTAGCTCTTAGCCCACAAGGCTCTTTCTGATGCTACATCGAGCATGGGTCTAGAAGTAGCACCCAATCCATTATAGAAACAATTTATAATCATCCAATCAGGCATGCCATGGTGTGGGCACTTCCTTAGCATCTCCTTATAATGATCCCATGCCTCACACAGAGATTCTCCAGTTTGCTGTGCAAACTGAGTGAGAGCATTCCTGATTGCAACATTCTTTGCCATAGGGAAGAATTTAGTGAGGAACTTTTGAGCAAGATCTTCCTAAGTAGTGATAGACCCTGGTGGTAGAGAATGTAACCAGCACTTTGCTTTATCCCTCAGAGAGAATGGGAAGAGTGGCAGCTTGATAGCATCTTCCGTCACCCCATTGAACTTGAAAGTGTCGTAGATCTCGATTAAATCCCTGATGTGCATGTTCGGGTCTTCTGTAGGCCGAGAACCCCCAAACTGAACTGAGTTCTGTATCATCTGAATCATGCTCGACTTGATTTCAAAAGTGTTAGCCGAGATGGCTGGTCTGATGATGCTTGACTGAATATCATTGATCTTAGATTGAGACTAGTCCAGCAAAGCCTTAGAAATTTCTACTTGATCTCCCATCACTACTCGACTTTCTTTTCTTCTTCTACCTTCTATTCGTCCTCAATAACTTCCCTTCGAACCACTACAACTTCTTCCTCGGCTTGATCCAGATTTCTCTTATGAAACCAAGAACGCGTATGCATACACGCTCGCTAGAGTACCTGAAATAAGATAAGGAAACAGATAAGTAACAATGTCCGAGTCACTGAACTTTAACGACCACTGATGAGAAACACATAAACTAAAAATTAACACCGATTTCCCGGCAGCGGCGCCAAAAACTTGTTAGTCGCTAAACACGCGCTAAAATACACACAAGTATACGCGTTCCAAGTAATATAGAATATCTTCTAGTTTGTTCCCAAAGAGAATCAGGTCTGTAATTTCAGTCAATCTATCTATGCAACAACGGTATGGTTATTATCCAATCCTAAGATAATTAACAACTTGAGATTATTTTTAAGTAAACTTAAGCTAACAATTATAACTAAGAGAATAAGAATAGTTGAGTTAATATATATGACAAACATGGGATTCTAACTTCATTAAATAATTTTTCAATAGCCTTTTCATTCTTAACCTTAGCATGTAATGGTGATGACACTAATCAGATAACACGAAATTGATAAACGCCAACTTTCGTTGTACGAATACCATACTACCAGACATCCACAAAAGAGATAGAAGCTGAATAGACACCAATCATATTGAGACCCTATATGTCTATAGAATTTGACAACATAACGGTTTAATGCATAAGTTATCTATCGTGATTATATAGGGCAAGTAACATGGTTAAAATTACCTACAAAGAATGCATAACAATAACACATGAACCTATGCTAGCATGGCAAGTTCTAAATCCTTAAATTCACTTTCGCTTCATTAAGAATTAACACACTATCTTATAAGTTTGTGACGCTCATAAGACGAATAGGCACAACCAATATTAGGTTATCATACAATCACTACACATTAAGGCATCGAAACAAATCAACTAAAGAAATCCATAAATAAATTCGTTAGAACCCCACGGTAACGATTAGCCCATGATCGGGCTCATCATCAACGTAGGTTCTGATGAAATCATGGTATAATAAACGAGTCTTTATAAATAATTAATAAACAAGTTACGAAACAAGAGTGTAGGTTCAAGAATAAGAAAACTAGCATCCAACGTTACAACTTAAACAAAGAATCATAAGTTAAAACTAGATCCTCTTCACCTTGGCGGAATTGTGCTAAAACGGTCTTCTTACGCCTTCTCCTTGTGCTCTAGTACGTCTCTTTATAAAAAACAAGCTTATTTATGTATATATAGAAGCTCCATGCAGAGTAAAAGTCTTCTAGATCAAAATCAGAATAGGAACATAATTTCTTTTCTTGACCTGGCGCGACCGCGAGTTTCAACAGCGAGGGCGCGCTGAACTTCTGATCTTTGGGCGCGGCCGTGCGCTATCACAGCGCGGGCGCGCTGACTCCCTGAATAAAATTCTAACTTCTTCTTTTCCTTGTTGATTTGAGTTGGTTTTCCAAGAGCTTTTATTCCAACGCCATCCTAATACGCAATTAGCACTAAAACCATGTTAATTCACCTGATTATCTGGATAATGCCTGAAAATGCAAAAACACTAGAAAATACATTAAAAAAACCAACAACTAGAGTACAAATACACCAATTCAAAGTTTTACAGAGCGTTATAAAGTGTCATAAATGCCACTCAACAGTCTGATCCGTCATGGGGAGAATGTTCCGTTCTCGTACTCGTGAGCACTTTGGCCTTCATGAAACTTATTCAACTGAGAAGCTAATCTTGTTCTAATCTTAATAGGCTTTTCTAATCATGGTGATTAGTGTAACCGGCCCTTATCTAAGACTAATGACTTGTGTTTAGCCTCAGCCAGGCTTTTCTGATCATTTTCTAGTGAACGTTCCATTCTTCATAAAACTTATTTTCGCAGACGTTCTACTCTTCACGAAATTTTTTCTCATGGACTCTTTAGCCTTCGCAAAACTTGTTCTCATGGACGTTCTAGTCTTCAAAAAACTTGTTTTTGTTGGGCGCCTAATTTTTCAAGAATTCTCAAGAAATTTCACAGGAGTTCCATTGGAAAACCTTCAGGAGGGTCTGGATCAATCCTACCGGGGTTCTTGGTCAGCTATAAGGCCTTCATATAGCCCGTTCGGCCAGCCCTACTCTTCATTGGCAATGGAGCCACCTCCATGGTGGTCTTGGTCGACGGGGGGTGAACGTTCTTCAAACTTATTGCGATGAATGTCCTACTTTTTTTTGGTGGAAGTTCTACCCTTTTTCTAGCGAGCGTTCTGTACTTGTTCTCATGAATGTTCTACTTACTTCCATCCGTATGGGTTCTAATCGGCCTAATCCTTCCTTGTGAAGGACTAGGCATCACTGACTCTTGGTAGGCGAGAATCTCACCTCTGTGAGTGTCCTACTCTTCACGAAACTTTTTTCCGTGGACATTCTTATCTTCACCAGGAGCATCCCTTGGCTCTAGTTCATGGTTTTCTTAGAACCTTCACTTGGAGGTCATCCCTATTAGTTTCAGTTGTCTGTAGACGTTCTTTCGAGGATGTCCTAGTCGGCCTAACCCCTCCATGTGGAGGAGTCGGATTCAAGGACTCTTGGTCGGCCGGGACCTCAATGTATAGAGCGTCTTGGTCCTTCGGGACCTTGTTTTGTGGAAGTTCTTGAACTTTAATCTTCTCAATATCAAGTTGGGGCTTAGACTTTTTCTCTTTTTTTGTTCGAGGATTGTCTTGTCGGGTGGGGGCCTTATCCGAGGACCTTTTAGACGGCCGAAGTCCTTCATGGATGGCTACTCAGCCTCTTCTGGTCGGCTAAGGGGTCCATTCATGACCCCTCTGTTCGGTCAGGGGGAAACATTTTTTGCTTTCTTGGATAACATGTCTCGGTAACATTCGTAATGGGTCTCAAAGATAAACTATCATGTTTGTGTTTTTGATGGGTCTTCATAATTTAAAGGAAGCTTGTTGAAGCTTGTCTTAGAGGATTCTCTGTTGAGGGTACCTATCTTCCTCCTAATTTACCCTTGGTTAAATTTGTTCTGATTAGGAGAACAGCTTCCTGAAGCGGAGATGTGCGGGGCTCATGCCTTGTATCAGGTACGTCTCTTCTTTTTAGAGCTTTCAATACTTCAAATTTAAGGAGGAGCCTGGCTGGATTAAGGCCTCCCTTGGAGACCGGTCGGCTGGAGCCCTTCACGAGGGATGTCCAGTCGGTCAAGGGCCTTCTTTGGAGGCTGATCAGCCTTCTTTGGTAGGCTGGGGTCTGTAGTGTAGACTTTAGTCGACCAAATACATTTTATGAAGTTAGTTTTCTAATATCTTTTTCTTATTAGGCCAACGCCTACTTCGCAACTTCTTTCACTAAGAGTGCAAAATGGAGGAGTGAGCACATGGCCTTGGAGGCATTGATGAAGAAACTTGGGAGAAAGTTACAAGATTGGGATTCTAAAGCTCTCTTGGCATTTGAGATTCTAGAGCTCTCTTGGCGTTTATTAACAGTCAGAAGACTTTTTCAAGATGATGGACACCCATGATGATGAGATGCGCTCTGTTCACATGTCCATTGGCTCCGATTATAGCTCTTACCCAGATGTGGTAAATTCGTGAGGCTTTCCTAGCCTTTGGGCTATTTCTGAGGTTACCACTATTGGCCAATCATCTGATTTTGGACTATAAATTGTCCTTCAGTGTTTAGGACTTGCATGACTTTGTTTGCCGTGTGTGGCTTTTATTCAGCGGTTATCTATTTACGGTCCTTCATGGACTTGAACATTTTTGGGGTGTAACCTAATTTCCCATCGTGACTTGATTTATGATCCTTCAGGATCTCCTGCATTTGTATTTTGATTTCATATTCATCTTTTATTTTCAGTACTTTGGTCCTTCGGGACTTTCATTCATTAGATGCTCGTACACTGGTCGACCTTATTCCTCCATCTACTACCAAGTCTAGGAACATGTCTTTCATGTCCTAAATATAACAAACCTTCAGGTTCGGAACATGCCAGGTATGAGGCACTTCGTCACCGCTCAGGGTTTCCAACTTGTAGAATCCTCGTCCTAATGTTTTCTTGACCTTATACGGCCTTTCCCAGTTAGGGGTTAGCCTTCCTTTCTCTTCAACTTCTGATACCTCAATATTTCTTAAGACCAAGTTTCCTTGCTAAAAGAACCTTTCTTTAACCCTTCTATTGTAATAGAGGGAGGCTCTGCGTTGATGCTCTGCATTGCGGGCATTGGCCTCATCTCTGACCTCATCAATGAGATCGAGAGCGAGCCTCATGCCTTCTTCGTTGGTTTTTGGTTCATAAGCTTCGACCCTAGGTGATCTGTGGGTGATCTCAAGGGGCACCACGGCCTCGGCTCCGTAAGCCAGCATGAATGGGGTAGCTTCAGTTGTCACTTTGCAGGTAGTACGATATGCCTATAGTATAGGCAGCAATTCGTCTGCCCAAGTGTTCCTGGAGAGTTCAACCCTTTTCTTAAATCCATTAATGATGATTCTGTTAGCAACTTCTGCCTTCCCGTTTGCTTATGGGTGTGCAACCGAGGTGAAGCAAAGCTCTATGCTATTATTATCACAATACTCTCTGAATTCTATATTATCAAATTGTCCCCCATTATTCGTGACAAGGATGTTCGGGATCCCAAATCGACATATCATATTCTCTCAGAAGAATTGGGCAATTTGCTTGGTGGTTATCTTGGATAGTGCCTTAGCCTCAATCCACTTTGTGAAGTAGTCCATGGCTACCACAATGAACTTCCTCTGTCCCGATGCTACAGGAAATGGTCCAAGTATATACATTCCCCACACTGCAAAAGGGATGGGTGTGCTGATAGATGTAAGTCTCTCTAGGGGCTGTCGTACTATTGGAGCGTGCCTTTAGCATCCACATTTCTTCATACAATCCTTTGTAACGGCTAACATAGTAGGCTAGTAGAATCCCAATCAAGTTATTTTGTGAGCGAGGGCCCTACCCCCAAGTGTTGTCCACAAATCCCTTTATGGGCTTCTTTAAGTGCCTTCTCTGCTGCAAGAGGTCTCAAGCACTTCAGGTACGGAGTAACAAAGGACCTTTTGTAGAGAAGGCCTTTAATCAATGAATACCTCAATGCTCTAACCGATAGCTTGCGTGCCTCCTGGGCATCATCGGGGAGCCACCCAGTCTCTAAGTGGGTCTTGATCGGGTCTATCCATTATCTTGTCACACCAACCGCTGCTATCAGATTTATGACATGATAGTAGCGGTCTTTAAGACCTGAAATTAGATACTTCTCGGATGGTTCTTGATTCAAGACGAGGCGAACAGGGACAAGGCATCCGCCGTAGTGTTCTCCTCTCTTGGAACATGTTCTGCGTACCATTCATCAAATTGAGTCAGTATCCCCTTTACGACTCTCAGGTACTTGGCCATAGTATCATCTTTGGCCTCAAACTCTCCATTAACTTGAGCAACTACAAGTCTTGAGTCTTTACAGACCTTCAGGTTTTTGGCCCTCACGGCTCTAGCCAAGCCTAAGCCGGCTATTAGTGCTTCATATTCTACTTCATTGTCCGTAGTTGGAAAGTCCAACTTCAAAGCATTCTCAATTATAAACCCATCAAGGCTTTGCAAGACTAGGCCTGCACCACTAGATTTTTTTTTGGACGCTCCGTCAAAATGGAGAACCCAATACTCTTTCAGGTTCGTTTCTTCATCCTTCTCTTTCTCTCCTCCTTCTGGGGTTATTATCTCTTGCCCCCCAACTTCTTGGTCGTTAATGGTACATTCATCCATGAAGTCTGCTAAGGCCTGAGCCTTGATGGCCGTTCGAAGCTTGTACTTGATGTCAAATTCTCATAACTCAATTGTCCACTTTATGAGCCTCCCACTAGCCTTTGGGCTATAAAGAATGTTTCTCAAGGGATGGTTCGTCAGGACTTCGATCTTGTGAGCCTAGAAGTACGCTCTCAACTTCCTCGAGGCTGTAATGAGAGCAAGCGCGAACTTTTCCGTGGTGGAGTAATTCAACTCTGCTCCATGGAGCACCTTACTTACGTAGTATACAGGCTTCTGGAGCTTTTATTCTTCCTTCACGAGGACTACACTCACGGATTGTTCAGATACCGCTAAGTACAGATAAAGGGTGTCCTCCGGACTTGGGTAGGCCAACAACGGGGGTTCATTCATGTACTTCTTTAGTTGTTCAAAGGCCTTTTGGCTATCAACTGTCCATTCAAAAATCTTCACTTTTTTAAGTGTTTTGAAAAAGGGCAGGCACCTGTCTCCAGATTTGGAGATGGACTGTAACACCCCCAAATCCGGGGTCGGGGATCCGGGTTGTCACGAGTTCCACTTCCCTTAATAACACCCAATCTTAATAAACAATCAACTACTCTGTACTGCGACCCCACAATAAACACACATACCACAAGTTATAGTCTCAGAGATGAATATCCAAAAATAACACGAGTCATTTTATTTCAAAATTATATGCCATTACACCTTAAAAGGGTTTCTGAATAAATTTACATTTCTTTACCATTATTACAATTGATAAAGATACATAAGTCTGGTACATCAAAAGTTGAAAGCCTAACCTATTGGTAGTTCCTACCTCAGCTACAGCGACATCAACGCCTATAGGAAACTGCGGAACGTTTCCTATCCGCTCGCGAATTGGGAGATTGGTCCTGTTCATCTTGTCTATCTGATGTTGTGTGATGAAAGAAGAAAGCAAGGGTGAGCGACAAGCCCACCGGAATAATATGTATAATAATTAACAATATATGAGCATTCTCATAGTACTCATGAAAGTCTTGGTCAAGAAGAAATGAACCAAGTTTGTTATTTTAATGCGACGAAGTCGCAAAATATTCAGTATATATATATATATATACTTCTCAAATCTTTGAAATCCTCTGACATGTATAATATACACAGAGTTCTAGTTTATAACTGTATAAAATATCGTTGCAAGGTGATCTCATATATCTAACCTTGTCTCAACGTTTTTATGAAAATCTTTGTCATGCATAAGATAATCAATAACCGGATATAAGTTGAAAAGATGAAGTAACAAGATACCCCAATATACTTATATCTTTCCCAAATACTACTTGAACTACCACCGTTCAAGTTATAATCAGTTTCAAAAGTTCATCATATAGATGAGACTACAAGATAAGACTTGAATAGATTCAATCCTTGAAATATTATTGAATGAAATGAAGTTACGAGATACTTCATTTGATGGAAACACCATTATAATTACTTAACCCTGTCAATGCTTCGGCAACCACCCATTCGTAGCCTTTCGACCGAAATGCTCCGGGTAGTGTTGCGGAAATATCCAACTGGATGATGAACTCATTACGGGAGTTTGCCGCGCCAGGAAGACCACTTACGATGATCAGTCGCAGTAGTGCAACCCCACCATTTTCTACATGTAGAGGAGAACCTGTCGGATTTACTTGTCAACCGAACACTGGACTCCTAAGGAATGGACCGTCTTAGCGGAACTTCGAGGCCATTTGGGCCAATATAATAAGGCTGGGCCGGCGCCACTACGCCACTCCTAGTTCAGATGAAATCCATGACTCTGAAACGTAAAGCTCGTCCCCCTTTCCCCAAGTAGAAACTTGTTGATACGGCTCCACCAAGAAGTCGTATCTAGTTGGAAAGGAAAACTCACCGATATTTCCCAGGCGATGCCTGTTAATGGATTAACTTGTTCCAAGAATTTTACTTCCCAATATATTAGAAAATATCTGAATATTATTATTTAAATAATATTCCCATAAAGAATAATCTTTATAAAAATAATTGAAGTAGAAGTTTTAAAACTTATACTTGAAATGAATATTAAATAACCAAAGATATACTTATACGAAAGTACTATCTTTATTTGAATAATCAAAAGTGAGTTTGATTATCGACACATTATTCTTTAATAAAATAAAGAATATTAATTAGTAAATAATCGGAGTCATATGTCCTCGAATGAATATTCAAATAATAATATTCATTAAATAAAATAAACGGAGTCATAAGTCCTCGAATGAATATTCAAAATAATATTCATTAAATAAAATACGGAGTCATAAGTCCTCGAATGAATATTCAAAATAATATTCATTAAATAAAATAAAGTTATCGAATAAATCTTATTCGATTAATAGTTTTAAAAACTATATCAATATATATATATATATATATTATACTCGGGAACATCGACTCCCGGTTTTAGAAAATGTTCACCTTTGGGTCCCCTATACTAAGGGTATACGCAACTACTGCTTATCTCTAGCATAGGTATTATGCAACTTATAAGCAATTGAATCAACAATATATGTCAAGATTACGAAATAGACATGCATATATACCATATCACATGCTCCAATATATCGCAAGATTTGCTAATTAACCACCATGCATCTATCACAAGATAATGCATATACATATGTATACATCACAACAACAGTATAACGGGTAGAAAACTTGCCTGAGTGTTCCGGGGTAGACTTAAGCTTATAGTGGGTCCGATAACCTATGAACAACAACATAAGTTGGAATTAAATCCCGGTCGCTTAAGAAACTAGACTTTAACCAATTGAACCCTAACGTTCACTTATGGTAACTTATACGCTTAACGAATCACATAAGTCATTCGAGTACCCTCGGCTCCACCATTTTTAATAAATTAACCATTAAGAGTTTTAAGGCGATTCTTTCGCGAGCACCTTACCAACTGCATAATCCACTTTAAATAAATGTTTCATACTCCAATTAGTCATTTAAGGGCCTTAACCAAGGTTTCAAAGTAAGGCGAGGGGTAATGGTTCATTCGCAAAACGCCGTTACTTAAAACAGTCGTTTCTCCTAAACCTCACATCGGATTCAAGCGAACCACATATCAAAACGAAGCTCGTAACATGAACTATCTAAAAATGGCAAAGGTTAGAATCTTTCAGTGAGTTCACGAGTCCTAAAGTTAAGAACAGAACAGTTAAGGAAAATCGGGATTTATGACGTTTATGTTTACGCGATTACCAAGTTTTAAACCACTCCAAACAACCACCATTCAACTCACAACCAACAATACAACCAACCCTCATCCAAACCTTACTACATCAGTCCCCAAACCTCAAGATTTTCCAATTTATACAACCCCACACATGAACTACTAGCTATACTTAAGTTTCATTAACTATAAACAAGATTTCAACATCCAAATCACTACAAATCCAATCCAAACTCTAAACACACAAGCATCATGCTTCTCATTTACTATAACCATCAAAACCATCATAATACTCAAATTAAAGTTAGGGTTTAGAGGTGTTATACCTTCCTTGGAGTGATTAGAGTAGCTAGGAAGTCTTAGGGAGCCTCTTACAAGCTTGATCTTTCCAAAGAAATCAAGAACACAAAGTTAGGTTTTGAAGTTTCTAAAAGTCAGATTTCAAGAACTATCAAAACGAGGGTCTTACCATGCTTATTTGGACGAGACTTGTGAACAAGAGTTGTAGGCCATCTCAATACCTTTCCAAAGAGCTATAGAACATACTATTTGAGTGAGTATTGAAGGAGATATGGTAGTTTGAAGTTGCAGCTCTGGTTTTGGCCGAGAGCTTTTTGAAGGAAATGAAAGTCAACTTGTATTTTGTGTTTTTGATTTGTTTTGGCTTGGTTGCTTTGTTTTGTTTTGTTAATTATCCTTTTACCATGGTAAAAAATGAATGGCTTAAAATCAACCAACCAATCCCTCCATTTGTCATGCTTATGTCACCATGCCTATGTCTTCCATTTGCCACATGTCTCTTCCTTGTGGTTTGATGATGTCACAATCCTTGGCTTCTTGTACAAGCTTGTCTCTTGGTCGCTTATTTATTTTACGGTTCGCTTAACTTTCGTTCTCGTTCGTCGTTTGAGGGATCATATCCGGGATCTTATTACTTGGGTTCCCCTAAACCTTTCTCAATATTTTATATTCCTTTTAATGATCCCCTCTTAAAATCCTTGAATTTAAATCCTTTTTATCCTGTCACCTTATACTCAATTCTTTCGGTATCTGGTGGATTTTCGGGAAAAAATCAAAGTATTCGGATTTGGATTCTGACGATCTTTACATACACTTATTTACTTTATGGAGTACTAATACGATCTTAGAATTTCCATAACAGTACTCCTATATAGCGTGGTCTGATAATTTTCCTTAATCATCATCGTCAGCAAAAGTTACTATTCATCCGTGTTTCAAAATTTTCCAAAAATTGGGGTTATTACATGGACCTTCCTAGAGTTGTGATTCTTCCTGTCAGCTTCTGAACATCCTTAATGGAGCGTGGTGGCTCCATGTATAGGATTGCTTTGATCTTGTCGGGATTGGTCTCTATTCCCCTCTTAGAGACTATGTGACCCAAAAATTTTCCGGACCCAACACCAAAAGTACACTTGGCGGGGTTTAACATAATCTTGTGGTGCCTCAGCATTTCCAATGCCTCTCTGAGGTGACTAATATGATCAACCTTGCTTAGGCTTTTGAATAACATGTCATCAACATAAACTCCATGGTCTTCCCAATTAGATGGGAAAATATCTTATTTACCAATCTTTGGTAAGTAGCTCCTACATTCTTAAGTCCAAAAGCCATAACAAGATAATAAAATACACCAAAGTCAGTTATGAAAGATACTTTAAAGGTGTCATATTTGTGCATTTTAATCTTATTGTAACCGCTGAAGCCATCCATAAAACTTAGCATCTCATGTCCAACAGTGACATCGATCAGGGTATCAATCCTTAGTATGGGGTAGCAGTCCTTGGGACAAGCATCACTCAAGTTAGTGAATCCGATGCACATCCTCCACATCCCACTGGCCTTCTTAACCATCACAGGGTTGGCCAACCACTCAGGGAATTGTACTTCCTTAATGAATCCAGCTTCTAAAAGCTTCTCGACCTCCTGTTTAATGGCTTCCAACCTATTAGGGGCTTAAGTTCTCTTCTTCTACTTCACAACCTTTCGAGTTGGGTCAACATTCAACCTATGAGTTATAAGTTTTGGGTCAATCCTAGGCATATCAGCTGCTGTCCAAGCAAATAAATCACTGTTCTCTTGTAGGAAAGTTGTCATTTGGCCCTTCAAGGGCTTGTCCAGAGATGCCCCAATATACGTGACCTTCTCCGGGTCTAAGAGGTCTAGGGGAATTAGTACCAAGTCCTCGGCTGGCTTCCCTCGCAGTTTATCATTCTCTCGGACATCCATATCTTCTATGGGGAGGACCTACCTTCGGTTCCATCGGGTCTAAGTGTTGTAACATAGCAACTATGGGCCATTTTCTGATCTCCTTTCGCTTCTCTAACACCATTCCTAGTTGGGAACTTCAGAACCATGTGGTAGGTTGAGGGCACGGCTTTAAATGCATAGATCCCTGTTCTACCCATGATAGCATTGTAAGTAGAGGCTGCCTTAACAACCTGAAAGTTCAACATATGTGTGGTCTCCCTGGGGTCTTCCCCAATAGTTATGGGAAGTTGTATTGCTCATTCGACTTTGTATTCCACGTAGTTAAACCCGTAGATAGGTGCATCAGAAGGAGTTAGTTGAGAATCATTGTAGCCCATCCTTATAAATGTGTCATGGATCAAAATATCCATGGAAGCTCCATTATCCACTAGGACCCTCATAACAGGACAATTTCCAATTATCGGAGTGATAACCAGAGGATTATCCTGAGGAAATTTCAAACCTTCAAGGTTTGGGTCACCAAATTCAAGCATCATCTCTGACTTAGAACACTTAGATGGCTCTCCAACTATACTCATCACCTCTCTCTCATAAGCTTTTCGAGAGTTCCTTGTATTACCAGCTGTTGTAGGACCTCCTGAGATCATATTTATTACTGGCCCTCGGGGCTGTGGGTTGCGATCTCTGTCGTTACCCCTTCGATCGTCATCGCTTTGGTCATTGTCTCTTTTTTGCCTCCATCCTCTTCACCATTGGTGAAACGTCCGAATTTTACCCTTCAGATCAAATACTTAATTTCATCCTTAAATTGCCTACAATCGCCAGTATCATGACCAACATCTTTATGGAACCTGCAGTACCGACTCTTGTCTCTTTTCTCGGGGCCTCCCCTTTGTGGCTTCGGCCATTTGAACTCTTTGCCTTTCTCAATTTCCATAAGGATCTAGCTTCTTGGAGCGTTCAACCTTGCGTATTCAGTGAACTTTTGTTACTGATTCTTCTTAGAAGATGAGGAGTCAGAGCTTTTGTTAATTCGAGGATACTTGTCCTTGGCATCGTTCTCATGATCCGTCTTTCCCTTCTTATTTCCAGCGGGTTCATTACTCACAGTTGTCTTCTTTATAATTCCCTCCACCTTGATATACTTTTCGGCCCTATCCTGGAGCTGCAACATGCTTTCGGGAGGGCGCTTAGCCAGGGATACCTTAAAGAACTCGTCTCTAGTCCCTTGCTGGTAGGGCTATCATAGCTACCTTATCGTCAAGATCAGGGACCTTCGGAGCCTCTTTTGTAAATCGATTCAGATATTTTCTCAGGGACTCCTTTGCTCCTTGGACTATGCCCATGAGAGAGGCCGAACTCATCTCGTGTACTCTGCCACTTATGAACTGCTTAATAAAAGATTGGATCAATTCCTTAAAAGATCCAATAGAGTTTGGGCCAAACGGTTGTACCGCCTTTGAGCCATACCCGATAGGGTTTGAGGAAAGGCCCCGCACTTAATAGCGTCATTTACGGGCTGTAGCAACATGGCATTAGAGAATGTCCTGACATGATTAGCAGGGTCGCCAGTACCATCGTATGATTTGATGGTGGGCATCTTGAACTTCCTTGAGATGCGGGCATTCAGTATCTCATCAGTGAACAGTGGGTTTGAATCATCAGGATCTTCTAGGGGCATAAGATCACTTGAATCATCCCTTGGGGCAACAACCCTTCTTGGGATTGGACCATCCAGGTCTATGATTGGAGGAAGATCTCTCCGCCTCGGAAGAAGCGGAGGTCTTGGGGTCAGGTGCATCTCCAGGTTGTGCTTTAGCCTTTGGATCTCAGCTTCATGAGCCTTGATCCTCTCCTGGACATCTTGGGGATTCATCCCTTAAGTGCTCCTGGGGCGTTGGTCAGTACTAGGCATCGGCTCTTTACCAGCACGCCTCTTTCTCGGAGCAACATTGTCATCTGATGATTCAAAGTCACTATCAGTATAAGTGTTATTCCCAAACAATACAACAAGAATTACAGAAGGGGGGTTGAATGTAATTCTAGCTTCTTTTTGAGATTTTTAAAACGTTCTAACTTAATATATATAACAGTGCTTGATTTGCAATAATGCAGAATGTAAGAATAATAGAGATCAAAACACTAAGTAATAAAACACAAAGCTTTAAAACTTTCTGGTGGATTAGAATGTATCCACCAGATATATATATATACATATATATATATTTATATATATATATATATCAGATTGAGAACTTTGTGATGCTTTGAATAACACACAGTTGCTTTACAAGTGAATAAACAAACTCACAGAGAAATTCTTAACAAATACAGCCTTATCTATTTCTCTGGAAAATAAGCTTACTCAGTTGCTTGTTCTACTTGCTACTCTTGGTTTATATATCACCAAGTTACATGATAGTAATACAAGACAATAAAACAAAAATGAATCTAGTCTAACATCATGCTGCTACATTACTCTATCTAGCATCTTTGAATAACTTCACATTTGCATGGAAATGGTAATGCTTCTTTGTTCTTAAAATCCTGCTTAACAGACTGCCACATTCCTTTTGCAAACACCCGACACATGTAACTGTATTGTCACTATCAACAGCTATTTTGAATATGATCATCCGTCAGGAGCCTTTGTAGATTATCCGTCGGGAGTCTATCTGTCACTTGACTCCATTTCACTTGTACATGATTACAAGACATCTTATATTTACAATTAGCCAACCTATTTTGTACATTAATCTAACAGTCAACTTGACTTAGAGAAACCTACAGAATCTACTAGACTAAAACATTGTTGTTTGCATAAGTGTACTACAATACTTATTGTTACATAAGCTACACTCTCGATGGATGTTCAGTTATCATCCGTCGGGATTATAAAGATCATCCGTCGGGACTATAATAAAACATCCGTCGAGAGCTACAAATACACTAAGTTAAATCTACTAAGGTATTTTGTTTAACTTATCATCAAGTTCACAACATATACCTAAAAATCTCCCCCAATTTATGTCAACTAGAATTATAGCCATAAATTAAGAGTAACTTGATGATAACAAAACACCCTAAATGTGCAGATTGAATTATAGTAGATAAAACTAGTAAGTGCTACAATTTATTGAAAATTGAACAAAATAAAGTGTACAAGATTTCTCATAATCATTATTAAGGTGCTCCTCTAGTCTGAGCAGATGATTCCTATTTCCTTGATTTTCTGGATTTCGTCCCAAGCTTCCTGTTATTTTCTTCTATTTGATTTTGGAGTTGTCTGTGAAATTCAAGTTCTTTAGCATCTGATAGATCCAGCTTTTCTTGCATTTCCAATAGAGTCTCATTACTAGAGATACTCAGTTGGTCATCCATTCTGAAGAATCTTCTACCACCCTTGTCATCCATGAATTCCATTAGCCAATAAGGCCTCAAATGCACTCTTTTTCCTGTGAAGGGATTGATAGAGTTTTTGGGAGTGAATCTTTGGCTTTATTGCTCCTTAGATCTTCTATCTTCTTTATGACCAATTTCCTTGCAGTTACATTAAAACCAAAATTTTTCTTGAAGGATGAGAAGATCTTTATCAATACAGAGCAGCTTTCTTGAAGAATCCTGTGAAGAGGCCATGTGATTTGTTTCCCTCCCTTGTACTTGAACACCAGTCTCCCAGGGAGATTTCTGTGAGCATCAATTGCTCTCACTTCTTCTAGTTCATACATGTAAAGATTAATCTTTGAAAATTCTTTGATGTCATAGATGTATAGAAGATCTCCCTTGTTGACAGTTGATTGAGCTTTGGTTAGTGCTTTGGTTCTGAAAGTCACATGCTTCACCTTCTTGATTGCTCTAGATTTTATTCTCTTTGGCTTGTTGAAGATAGGTAAATTGAGTTCAGGAATTTGCAAACTCTCCCAGTCTATTGGCTCATCCTTGGGAATTATAGGCTCACCATGAAAGTTCTTTGTTGGATCCACCTTGAATTCCTCATGCACCACTGAGGGTTTGGATGTTTGAGTTGTAGAAGTAGACTTGTTGGGAATGTAACCTTCTAATTCCTCATCACTGAAGTCCAATTTTCTCTTGATTCTTTGCTTATATATTGGTTTCTTTGTCTGTTGAGGTTCATTGAGCATTTTCTGATCTTGAGCTTCAGTAATCACAGGTGGTTTCTCAGAAATCTCAGTTGTTATTTTCACGGCTTAAAGTTTGGCCAAGATAGCAGCTTGCTTCTTCTTTTGTTTAAGATTTTTAGCATCTAAAGCATCCTGCTTCTTTTCTTGCTTGATTATTTCTTTTTCTTCCTTCTTGGCTTCTACAAACTAAGGGTGTCCAGCCACCACACAGATTTCTATACCATTTATGTAGATCTTGGCAATTCTTCTTTTCAGCACCGAATCAGTTGGATCTTTAAAGAATGCAATGGACCTTGCCAACAACTTCTTTTCATCTGGCCTTGGAGTCTCAAACATTAGATCTACAGGATTTTTGTCTGATGACTTTGGATAGTTCTTCTTAGGCTTCAAAACCAAATTGGCCTTTGAAGACTTTATGCATGAAGGTTGACCCTTTTCTAAGCTACCTAGACTCATTTCATTCACAGAGATTTGCTTGACTTGAGAATAGTGATGAAAAGTCTTGTCTAGTTTCTTAATTGGCCCAAATTTCTTTATAATTTCTTCATCTATTTTCCTCCATTTGTCATCCAATTCCTTCTCAACAGCTGCAACATCGAGCTTCTTATAATTTGACTGTGACTCCAGTTTAGCAGCTGCTATTTAGGTCAGATCAATATTGTCCAATACTAGTGGCTTTGGTAAAGTAATTTCTGGAACTAGTACTTGACTGATTTGAACATTTATCACATTCTCCCCCTCACTGATTTGCTCTTCTTGACTAACTGGGACAATTGAATCTTTCTCCCCCTTTTTGTTATCATCAAGTAGAGTGGAGGTAGATGTCCAGCCACCAGCTTTTGAAGCAACTGAGTTTGTTGTGCTTGATGTAAATGAATAGCTGTGAGAGAGGCTTCTACTGCTTTCAGTCTTGTATCCAGGGAATCTACTTTGGTTGCAAGATTAGAATTCTTCCTTAACTGTCTATTAATGTCAAGCATTGTTGTATTGATAAATTTAGCATCCAATCTTTCAGAGACATCCTTCTTGACTTGGTCAATCTCTGTTTTGATTGAAGTGACATCCAGATTGTGTTGAAGAGATTGTATTTGATGTAGTTGTAGAGAGTTGAGGTGTGCTTGTAGAAGCTTCTTGGTGCTGGAATTAGTTGTAGCTTGAAGAGCTGCCTGAGTCTGTTGAATGATGTGAAAAAGAGTAGTCTTGAAATGTTGCTCATCACATTCTTTAGAGAACACCCAAGATGGAATGTTTGACCTAGAGCTAGGGTCTGCTTCTCCCCCTATGTCCATAAACTCTTCTTCATCACCATCTTCATCTCCAAAAAACTCTTCAGAACCACCACTTCCATAATCAAAATCATCACTGGTTGTGGGAGGCATGGCTGACATGGCATCTTTTTTCCTTTGCATTAAAGCAGTTATATGCACCAAGTTTAGCATCCTTTCTGCAGCCACATTGTCATGTTTAGCTAGAACTTGATATGATGACATATGGTGATTAAATGCCTCAACTTCAAAAGAAACAGAGTCTAAAACAGCTTAATATTCTTGTTGAATTAGCTGTTTCTTGTCATCCTTATTGACATCCATTAACTTACTTACAATGGGCTCTTCCCATTCAGATGCACCTGCTTTTCTCTCATTTTCTCTCTTTTCTTGCATCAAGGGCTCCCCTTGGCTCACCACCCTCACACCCTCACCTTCACCTACTAAGGTGGAACTCCTCTCACTCTCTTTTGCAAGGATGGAAGAAATAACCTGCACGATTTCTCTCTTTTCCTCTCCTTTTGCCTGAGTGCAACTCAGCCTCTCACTCAATACACTCCCTTCCCTCAGTCCTAAGAGTGATTGTACAACTACTAACTCATCTACTCTTGTAATAATTGTTGAAATTTCAATGTGTGTAGTGAGTACCGACGGATGAGGAACATCCATCGGGGTAGTAGTTAGGATAGCTGACGGATGACTGCTGTTAGGCACATCCGTCGGGATACAATCACTAACCGACGGATGAACAATATCCACCGGAATAGAATAAATGATTGAGTTTGGAGTGGAAACTATTGTAGACTCTGTGCAGATTGATGATAATTTAGGCACAGATGTCTCAACAGTTCCTGAAAGAATTGGAAAGTGAGACAACAAATCATCTAAAAGATGATGCTCACTTGCACTAGATTTTGGCTTTCCTAACAGAGTTAAAGAAGGGGAATCAGGGATTGATGTGTTGATTATATCCACATCCAGAGAATTTGTGGGAGAGTTTGGTGTTTGTGGTGCTTCTATGATTAAAGATTTAGGATTTGACTCCACATTTATTAGAGCCACATCAAACTGAATTTGAGATGGTGCAATGACTGAGTCTTTAGCTGTAGTTTGCACTGTGTGTGTTCCCTGTGCATCCCCAATGGTTTTAGATCTCTTCTTTCTGGCATAAGTTTAGGGTGAGCTTGTGTCCCTTACCCTCTTGGCCTGTGCTCCTGGTTGGGAGCTTGTTTTAATAGTAACATCCTTTTGGGAGGATGAAACTATAGTTGTGTTTATTTCCTTATTAATCACCACAGTTTGTTGGGAAACTGTGGTATGGCTAGGGGGGTACACTCACCTCTCCATCCTTATCCTTGTGGTTTCTTTGATGTTCACCCTGTCCCTTACCTATCTTACCACCTTTCACACTCCCCTCTTTAGTTTTGGTAGATTTTGCAACTGGTTTCTTTAGAGAGAAACCAGAGGGGGTTTTCTTTGTTTTGGATTTGGAAATTTTATTTTGGTGGCTTGGGTAGGCATTTGTTGGGTCATTGACATAGATGTCATAGCCACACTCAAAGGCAAAGAAATTTGGGAGGTAGAGATAGTAGAGACTATTATTCCCTAACAATATAACAAGAATTACAGAAGGGGGGGTTGAATGTAATTCTGGCTTCTTTTCGAGATTTATGAATAATGGTTCTAACTCAATTTATATCTAACTGTTTGATTTGCAAAGTGCGGAATGAGAGAATTATATAAATCAAAACACAAGTAATAAAAACACAGGTCTTTAAAACTTTATGGTGTATCTGAATGTATCCACCAGATATATATATATATATATATATAAATAAATATATATATAAATATATATATATATATATATATATATATATATATATCGAGAGAGAACCATGTGTAGCTCAAATAAGCTCACAGCTGCTTACAAGTATGAACAACTAAAACTTGCAGAGAAATGCTACATGATACAGCTTACAAATGTTTCTCTGAGAATGTATTTTCTTAGTTCCATTAGTTATTGTTCTACTTGCTGCACTTGGTTTATATATCACCAAGTTTACATAGAAAAAAGACAAGATAATAAAATAAAACTATCAAGTCTAACTCTATGCTACTTCATTACTCTATTCCAGCATCTTTGAAAATCTTCATTGCTTGCATGAAATTGGTAATGCTTCTTTGTTCTCATTATCCTTCTAAACAAGCTGCCACATTCCTTTTACAAACACCCAACGCATGTGATTATGTTGTCACTGTCAACAGATGTTTGAATTGATCATCCGTCGGGTACATGCTTGTTATCCGTCGGGTAGCCTTGTTGATCATCCGTCGGGCAGCTTTGTTGATCCTCCATCGGGTAGCCATTTATCACTTGACTCCATTTCATTTGTACAGAATTACAAGACATCTTTTATTTACACTTAATCAACCTATTCTGCACATCTACTAGCTGTCTACATAATTCACAAGCTACTGCAAAATCTATACAAAGTTGTTTACAGAAATGTGCTACATGACTTATTGTTACATAAGCTACTCACCGGTGGATATCAATTAGTCATCCGTCGAGACTATAAAGATTTATCCGTCGGGGCTATAATTGATTATCCGTCGGGTGCTACAATATACACTAAGTTAAATCTACTAAGGTGTTTTGTTTGGCTTATCATCAAGTACCCAACATATTCCTAACAATATCCCCCAATTTATGTCTACTGGAATTGTAGCCATAAATTAAGAGAAACTTGATGATAACAAAACATCCTAAAGATACAGATTGAAAGATAGTAGATAAAACTAATAAGTGCTACAAATTTGCTGAAAATTGAATAATGCAAAGTGCACAAAGAAATTGCTCACAATTGTTATCAAGGTGCTCCTCTAGTCTGAGCAGATAGATTTATTTCCTTGATTGTCTGGATTTCTTTCCAAGCCTTCTATTGTTTTCTTCAATTTGATTCTGGAGTTGTCTGTGGAACTCAAGTTCATCAGATTCTGAGAGATCTAGCATTTCCTGCATATCCAAAAGAGTCTCATTGTTAGAGATACTTAATTGGTCCTCCAATCTGAAGAATCTTTTAACACCTTTGTCATCCATGAATTCCATCAGCCAGTAGGGCCTTAGATGCACTCTTTTTCATGTAAAGAGAATAGATAGAGTTTTTGGAAGTGCATCTTTGGCTCTAGTACTCCTTAGTTCCTCAATCCTGTTTAGAACTATTCTTCTTGCAGTCACATTGTATCCAAAGTTCTTTTTGAAGTATGAGTAGACTTTAATCAGAACATATTGGCTTTCTTGAAGAATCCTGTGAAGAGGCCATGTCATCTCTTTCCCTCCCTTGTATCTAAATACCAGTCTTTCAGGAAGATGTCTGTAAGAATCAATTCCTCTTACTTCTTCCAGTTCATTCAAGTAGAGATTCAAGTCAGAAAACTCCTTGATGTCACAAATGTACATGAAATCTCTCTTGTTGACTGTGGGTTGGGATTTGGTTAGAGCTTTGGATCTGAGAGATATAGGCTTCACTTTCTTGATTGTTCTAGACTTTATCTTCTTTGGCTTGTTGAAGATAGGAAAATTTTGCTCAGGAATTGGTAAACTATCCCAGTCTACTGGCTCATCCTTAGGAATTACGGGCTCACCATGAATGTTCCTTGTTGGATCTACCACCTTGAATTCTTCAAATACCACTGAGGGTTTTGATGTTTGAGTTGTAGTTGTAGGTTTCTTGGGGATAGAATCTTCATTTTCCTCATCACTAAAGTCCAATTTTCTCTTGATTCTTTGCTTGTACCTTGGTTTCTTTGTCTGTAGAGGTTCATCTTGCACTACTTGATCTTGAGATTCAGTAATTACAAATGGTTGTTCAGAAGTTTCTGTTGTGGTTCTTACAGCTTGAAGCTTGGCCTAGATAGCAACTTGTTCTTTCTTTTGCTTTTACTTCTTAGCATCCAAAGCAGCTTGCTTCTTTTCTAGCCTGATTCTTTCTTTCTCTTCCTTCTTAGCTTCCATAAATAGTGGGTGTCCAACCACCACACAAATCTCCTTACCATTTCTGTAAATTTTAGCAATTCTCATTTTAAGTATTGGATCAGTTGGATCCTTGTAGAATGCAATAGACCTTCCCAGCAGTTTCTTCTCATCTGGCCTAGCTGTTTCAAACACTGTATCCATAGGATTCTTGTGTGAAAACTTAAAGTAGTTCCTTTTAGCCTTCATAATGTTATCTCCTTCTTTGGAGAATTGATGCAGGAAGTTTGGCCTTTTTCCAGATAGTTCATACTCATGTCATTCACAGAGATTTTCATTACTTGAGAGTGATGACTAAAGACTTTGTTTGGTTTCTGAATTGGCCCATACTTTTGTTGAATATCTACATCTATTTTTCTCCATTTTTCTTGTAACTCCTTCTCAAATGCTGCTATATCAATCTTTAGCAGATTATCATCCATGTTCAGTTTTTTTGCTGCCAGATTTATGATATCAATGTTATCTGTGGCTGGTGGCTTTGTGAAAGCAATTGTTGGCACAATCATTTTGCTGATCTGTACATGTAGTTATAGCTCCCCCTCACTTGAACTTTTCTCCCCTTGAGCTTTTCTCCCCCTTTTTTTTAGCATCAAGTTGTTGAGTGGTGGGGAGTTGAGTAGAAGAGGAACTTTGTGCTACCACTAGTTGTTAAAGCAATTGAGTTTGTTGAGCTTGATGAAGGTGTATAGCAGTAAGAGAAGCTTCCATGGCTTTCATTCTTGTATCCAATGCATCTATCTTTGTGGCAAGATCAGAATTCTTCCTGAGTTGTCTCTTAATGTCAAACATTGTAGCTTCTGGAAGTTTAGAATCAAACCTTTCAGAAATGTCTCTTTTTATTTGATCAATTTCACCTTTGATAGTAGTGACATCCTGAATATGTTGAAAACCTTAGATTTGTTGTAATTGCAGAGAAGCAAGGTGTGCTTGTAGGAGCTTCTTGGTGCTGGCATTTTTTGTGGTTTGAAGAGCAGAATGTGTCTGATTTATAAGTTGAATCAGGGTTGTCTTGAAATAATGTTCATCACACTGCTTTGAAAATTCCCAAGATGGCATACCTGATCTGGAACTAGGGACTACTTCTCCCCCTATGCCCAATGGCCCTTCTTCACTTTCTATATCCTCACCACCAAAGAAATCTTCTGAACCACCAGTCTCATAGTCAATATCACCAGCTGTAGAGGGAAGAGCTGTGATTACATCCTTTGCTCTTTGCATAGACTGTGTGGTGTGTACCAAATTTAGCATCCTTTCTGCATTGTCATTGCCCTGTCCAGCTAGAAGTTGATATATTGGAATAGGGTGAGTAAATGTCTCAGCATCCGAGGTAGAATCTATAACAACTTGACTTTGCTGAAATAGTCCCTACCTGTTTGCATCCTGGACATTCATTAACTCACTTGCAAAGACATCCACCCTTATATCTCTTGTACCTTCATTTCTCTCATTATCTCTCTTTTCTTGCATCAAGGTCTCACCTTGGCTCCCCACCCTCACACCCTCACCTTCACCATCTAAGGTTGGACTCCTCTTACTCACTTTTACCAGTCCTGAAGAAATGGACTGCATTGGTTCACTCTTTTCCTATCCTTTTTCCTGGGAGCAACCCAGACTTTCACTCATTTCACTCCCTTCCCTCAGTCCTAGGAGTGATTGCACTACTACTAAGTCTTCTACACTTGTAAGAATTGAAGAGATTTGAAGTTGTGCAGAGACACCCGACGGATTAGAAATATCCATCGGGTTAGCAGTTGGACTATCCGACGGATGATTACTGTTAACCTTATCCGTCGGGATACAATTACTACTCAACGGATGATGAATATCCATCGGGATAGAAGAAATATATGAGTTTGGAGTGGAGACTATTATAGACTCTGTGCAGATTAATGAAAATGTTGGCACAGATGTCTCAATAGTCTCAGAAAGAAATGGCAAGTGAGCCAACAAATCGTCTAGAAGATGATGCTCACTTGCATGGATTTTTGGCTTCTCCAAGAGAGTTAAAGATGGAGAATTTGGAAGTGATGTGTTTATCATGTCAACATCCAATGAGTGGGTGGGAGAATTTGGTGTATCACGTGCTTCAATTGTAAGAGATTTTGGCTGTGACTCCACATTTATTGGAGCCACATCAACCTGATTTTGAGAAGGTGTTGTGACTGTGTCTTTAGCACCAGTTTGCACAGTGTGTGATCCCTGTGCATCTCCAAGGGTTTTTGATCTTTTCTTTTAGCATAAGTTTATGGTGAGCTAGTATCCCTACCCCTTTTGTCTTGTGCTCCTGGTTGGGAGCTTGTTTCAATGGTAATATCCTTTTGGGAGGATGAGACCACTAATGAGCTAATATCCTTATTAACAACCACAGTTTGTTGGGAAACTAGGTTTGGGTACACTCTTCTCACCAGCCTTATCTTTAGGGCTTCTTTGATTTTCACCATGTCCCTCACCTTTCTTACCCACCTTCACACTCCCCTCTTTAGGTTTGGTGGATTTTACAACTAATCTCTTTTGAAAGAAATTAGAGGGGGCTTTCTTAGCTTTGGATTTAGGAACTTTTGTTGGTTTGTAGCTTGGGTAGTCAACTGTTGGGTCATTGATATAGTTGCCATTGATACACTAGAAAGCAAAAAAGTTTGTGAGGTTGGAAGAGTGGAGACAGAAGAAATTATCTCACTTACTTGAGGTCCCTCAATTACTGGAAAGTAGATAAGGGTACCTCCTTGTTATGGTTTGCTCTGTTTAGATCTGTAATTATCCTTCTTTCTTGAACCCAATAATTCATCTTGTTGGTTGAGTTCTCAATTACAATTTCCTCAACAAGATGGTTAGCAAGCATCATGAAAAATCTAGCATAATAGACACTTCTACCTCTCTTATTGACCTCTCCTAACTTAAATCCTAACTCAAACAAAATCAAATCACTGAAATTAAAGTACTTATCATTAACTAGCATGTAAAGCATGTTAAGCATAGAAATGTTTATAGAATAAAAGTTACTAACTTTACCAGAAAACACCTTAGTTACTACATCACACAGATAACTCCATCCTTTCCTAAGACCCAACTTCCTAATTTCACTTAATTTAGAAGTAGTGAGTGCATAGCCCATGGAATTAAGCATATTAACAATGTCGGTGTCTGTGTATGGAGCAGTTACAGTATTATCAGGAATCTTGAAGCATGGTTTAATAATATTACTATTTATGCAAAACTGCTTACCTTTCAGAGTGAATGTGATGGTTTTGTCTATTGAGTTGTACACTGCAGTTGTCCATATCTCTTCAACAACCTCATAGTAAATGGTGGGTGATTCCAGCATGGCATAGTTGAGTTTGCAGTTCTTCACAAAATCCATCATTTTGTGATAGTCACCAGACTGTTGAATCTCCTTATTCACCAAAGCTGAGAAGTTGTTTTTCTCATAGATATAACCAGTTTGAGACATGATTTTCACTACAGGTGCCATTGTTAGAGATTTGGAATTTGCAGAGAGAGAATTTGCTTTTGAGAAGAAAGAAATTAGAGCAATTGAATCTTGAGAATGATAAAAGAAATGACAAAAGTGAATTTGCTTTTATACTATCTCAGAAATTAATTGATAAAAATAATAATAAAGTAAAATAAAGTAACCAATAAAAATTGCACAAAATAGCCGTTTAAAAATAAAACTGTAAAAAATTCCGTCACTTATCCGTCGTGTCATGCTTACAAGATGTAAGTATACTCGATGGATAATGTTCAGAGAATTAATGGCTAGGATTGAGACAATTCGACGGATGAGGATAAATCAGTTATCCATCGAGTTATAAAATATTCCAGAAAAATAATTGATTTTATTGACAAATTGTATTCCGACAGATGATCAAACTTGATGGATAATGATCATCCGCCGGGATGTAAATTTTGACTTAGCCAAAATTTCATCCAAAATAGAAAAATCAATTAAATTTATGGCTGCATTATAACTTGCAAAATATCTGCAATTCAAGAATAATTAAGCATACCTAACTCACTTACCAACCTTGAAAAGGTGGATTCATCCAGTGGCTTGGTAAATATGTCTACAAGCTATTTTTCACTTGGAACAAAGTGCAATTCCACAATACCATTCATCACATGTTCTCTTATGAAGTGGTACTTGATGTCTATGTGCTTTGTTCTTAAATGTTGTACTGGATTTTCAGTGATGGCAATTGCACTTGTGTTATCATAGATAATAGGAATCATATCTACTTGTAGACCATAGTCCAACAATTGGTTTTTCATCCATATAATCTGTGCACAACAACTACTAGCAACAATATATTCAGCTTCAGCTGTAGAAGTAGAAACTAAATTTTGCTTTTTACTAAACCAGTACACAAGCTTGTTTCCTAGAAACTGACAGGTTCCTTTTGTACTTTTCCTGTCTATTTTACAACCTGCATAATATGCATCTGAATAACAAGTTAGATAAAAACCAGAACCTCTAGGGTACCAAATGCCAAGTTTTGGTGTTCCCTTGAGATATCTGAAAATCTCTTAATAGCTACTAAATGAGATTCTCTAGGATCAGCCTGAAATCTAGCACAAAGACAAGTAGCAAACATTATATCTGGCCTGCTAGCTGTTAAGTACAGAAGTGAACCAACCATGCCCCTTTAACTTGAAATATCCACAGACTTTTCAGTAGTATTTAATTCAAGCTTAGTTGTAGTGGCCATGGTAGTTTTTGCAGATGTGCAATCCATTAGATCAAACTTCTTTAAGAGATCATAAATATGTTCAGTTTGACTAATGAATATTCCATCACTAACTTGCTTAACTTGTAAATCAAGAAAGTAAGTTAGTTCTTCCATCATGCTCATTTCATACTTACTTTGCATCAATTTGGCAAACTTTTTGCAAAGTTTTTCATCTGTAGAGCCAAATATATTATCATCTACAAAGATTTGAACAAGTATACTAGAGCCATTAATATTTCCAAAGAATAAAGTTTTATCCACAGTACCTCTTGTGAAGTGATTTTCCAAAAGGAACTTTGATAAAGTGTCATACCAGGCTCTAGGTGCTTGCTTCAGTCCATAGAGTTCTTTCAAAAGATAGTAGACATGATTGAGAAATTTGGATCTTCAAAACCAGGAGGCTGACTGACATAGACTTCCTCCTCCAAATCTCTATTTAGAAAAGCACTTTTGACATCCATTTGATAGACCTTGAAATTGGCATGGGATGCATAGGCTAAGAAAGTTCTGATGGCTTCAAGTCTTACAACAGGAGCAAAGGTTCCATCAAAATCAATTTCTTCTTGTTGAAAATAGCCCTTAGCAACCAATCTAGCTTTGTTCCTGACCACTATGCCATTTTCATCCATCTTGTTTCTGAATACCCATTTGGTGTCAATTGGATTCTTTCCTTTAGGCTTGGGTACCAGCTTTCACACTTTATTCCTTTCAAATTGGTTTAGCTTGCATAACTAAAATCCAATCAGGATCCAACAAAGCTTCTTCCACCTTCTTTGGTTCTTCGTTAGATAGGAAGCTGCTATATAGACATTCTTCTTGAGTTGCTCTCCTTGTTTGAACTCTAAAAGATACATCACCAATGATGAGCTCAAAGGGGTGATCCTTTGTCCATTTTCTTTATTGAGGTAGATTAGCACTAGATGAAGAGGCCTCATTGTTGTCTTGATGTGTGATTGAGTTTTGATTATTAGAAACTCCCCCTGAGTTTATGGATCTTTGATTTGAGAAAGGGGAACTTTCTGTGAGTGATCTATTCTGACTTTCAGCTTCTTTTGATGACCCGATGGATGGTGTATTTTGAGTTCTGACGGATGAAGCTGATTATCTCCCGACGGATAAAGCAGATTGTCTCCCGACAGATAAAGCAGATTGTCTCCCGACAGATGAAGCATTCTGCAACTCGACAGATGTTGAATTTTGTGCTTCATTAGTAGTAGATTTTTCTGCAATATCCTTTGTCATTGTTTCCTGATCACTTTCATCACTAACCATCTCCCCATTATCAAATTTGAGGCTTTCATGGTAATCTCCATCTTGCAGTCCTTCAATCTTTTTATCATCAAACACAACATGTATTGATTCCATAACAAAGTTGGTTCTCTGATTGTAGACTCTATATGCTTTACCAACAGCATATCCAACAAAAATCCCTTTATCTGCTTTAGCATCAACCTTTCCATTTTGATCAGTTTGATTTCTCAAGATATAACATTTGTAGCCAAAGACATGAAGAAAATTTAGAGTTGGATTCTTATTCTTGAACAATTGGTAGGGTGTCATACACTTTGCTTGATTAACCAAAGAAATATTCTGAGTGTAGCATGCAGTATTTACAGTTTCAGCTTTTGATTCTTCAAGCATTGTCCTTGCAGCTTCAATAAGTGATCTGTTCTTTCTTTCCAGTACTCCATTTTGTTATGGAGTTCTTGCTGCTGAAAACTCATGCATAATCCCATTCTCTTCACAAAATGCTCTCATAATAGAATTCTTGAACTCAGTTCCATTGTCACTCCTGATTCTTCTTCTTTGAAATCAGGATGATTGTTGACTTGCCTTATGTGATTAATGATGATTTCACTAGCCTCATCTTTAGACTTTAGGAAATATGTCCAAGAGAACTTTGAGAAATCATCCACAATTACCAGGCAAAATCTTTTCCTTGAGATGGATAACACATTGACTGGTCCAAACAAATCCATGTGTAGCAATTACAGAGGTTCTTCAATTGTTGAATCAAGCTTCTTTCTGAATGATGCTTTAATCTACTTTCCTTTCTGGCAGGCATCACACAGTCCATCCTTAGAAAACCCCACTTGAGGAATACCTCTAACCAGTTCTTTCTTGACAAGCTCATTCATGGTTTTAAAGTTTAGATGGGACATCTTCTTGTGCCATAACCAACTTTCATCTTCACTTATTTTACTGAGAAGACAAGTAATAGATTCTGCATTTGATGAGTTGAATTCAGCTAAGTACACATTTCCTTTTCTCACTCCAGTGAGAACCACTTTGTTGCTTCTTTTGTTAGTCACAACACATGCTTCTGAATTGAAGGTTACTGAATTGCCCTTGTCACAAAGCTGGATGATACTCAGCAAATTATTCTTGAGACCATCCACTAGGGCAGCCTCCTCAATGATGGCATTGTCTTTAGAAATCAAGCCATATCCTACAGTATAACCCTTGCTATCATCTCCAAAAGTAATACTTGGGCCAGCTCTCTCCTTGAACACTGTGAGCAGGGTAGAATCTCCAGTCATGTGTCTTGAACAACCACTATCCAAGTACCATAGATTCTTTCTATTTCCCTGATCACTTGAAGAACTTGTCTCTGTTTCATCAGACTTGGCCATTAGGGCTAGATTGACATAGTTGACATCTTCATCCTCATCCAAACCGTCTGCGGCCCAGTCATTTTCTTGTGTAATAAAAGCCCTTTCCTTTTATTTGAGCATCTCAAAATACTTCTGTTTATAATCCACATGCTCAAACTTCTTCTTGCTGGAATCTGACTTTCTACACTCACTGGAAAAGTGCCCTGCCAAGCCATATTTGAAATATTTGAATCCACCATGTTTCTATTTGGCTTAGCTGCTCCAAAATTCTTCTTGAACTTGAGCTTGGCAAATCTTCTGGAAACGAAAGCAAGATGTTCATCAATATCATCCATATCATCTTGGCTCAAAGAATCTTCATTTTTTGCTACCAGCCCCTTGCCCTTATTTTCACAGACCTTTAAAGTAGACTCAACAGCTTCTACCTTCACCTCTTTCTCTTTTTCCAACTCAGCAACCAGTGCTATGGACCCTCCTTTCTTCTTTCCTTTCTCCATCCTCTCATCTTGCTCTATTTCAAGCTCATAAGTTTTCAGGATGCCATATAGTCTCTCCAAGGTAAACTCCTTGTAATTCTGAGAATTTCTCAGTGAGACTGTCATTGGTTTCCATTCCTTTGAAAGAGATCCAAGGAACTTGAGATTGGAGTCTTTTGTCTAATAGACCCTTCTATGCAAATTCAGAGCATTTAATAGTTTTTGAAACCTACTAAAAATATCAGTGAGAGTTTCACTGTCTTCACAATGGAAGTGCTCATATTGTTGAATAAGCAGTTGCATTTTATTCTCTCTAACTTGCTCGGTACCATCACAGATATTTTGGATGGTGTCCCAAACTTCCTTGGTTGTCTTGTAATTGATGATGTTATCAAACATATCACCATCAACTCAATTGAATAAAATATTCATGGCCTTCTTGTCTTTCCTGACTTGCTCAAATATCACGATCTGACCATTCATGCCTAGGCTTGGGTACTAAGGCTCATTGCCAGTAGCAACTCTCATTGGAACATGAGGGCCTCTCTCTATGCAATCAACATAGGCCTCATCTTGAGAAAGAAGATGTAGGTGATGTAGGTGCATCTTCACCTTCCAGTGATGATAATTGTCTTTATCCAGAAATGGAATTTTAACTCCAACATCCTTCTTGTTCATCTTGTTGTTTTGTTATGATCTTTAAACTCTTTGTACTTCAAGAGCTTGCTCTGATACCAATTATTATTCCCTAAGAATATAACAAGAATTACAGAAGGGGGGTTGAATGTAATTCTGGCTTCTTTTCCAGATTTATGAAAAATGGTTCTAACTCAATTTATATCTAAGTGTTTGATTTGCAAAGTGCGGAATGAGAGAATTATATAAATCAAAACACAAGTAATAAAAACACAGGTCTTTAAAAATTTCTGGTGGATTTGAATGTATTCACCAGATATATATATATATATATATATATTGAGAGAACCCTGTGTAGCTCAAATAAGCTCACACCTACTTACAAGTATGAACAACTAAAACTTGCAGAGAAATGCTACATGATACAGCTTACAAATGTTTCTCTTAGATTGTATTTTCTTAGTTTTGTTAGTTATTGTTCTACTTGCTGCACTTCGTTTATATATCACCAAGTTTACATATCAAAAAGACAAGATAATAAAACAAAACTATCAAGTCTAACTCTATGCTACTTCATTACTCTATTCCAGCATCTTTGAAAATCTTCATAGCTTGCATGAAAATGGTAATGCTTCTTTGTTTTCATTTTCTTGCTAAACAGGCTACCACATTCCTTTTCCAAACACCCAACGCATGTGACTGTGTTGTCACTGTCAACAGATGTTTGAATTGATCATCCGTCGGGTACATACTTGTTATCCGTCGGGTAGCCTTGTTGATCATCCGTCGGGTAGCTTTGTTGATCATCTGTCGGGTAGCCATTTATCACTTGACTCCATTTTATTTGTGCAGAATTATAAGACATCTTTTATTTACACTTAATCAACCTATTTTGCACATTTAATAGTAGTCTACATGATTCATAAGCTACTGCAGAATCTATACAAAGTTGTTTGCAGAAATGTGCTACATGACTTATTATTACATAAGCTACTCACCCGGTGGATATCAATTAGTCATCCGTCGGGATTATAAAGATTTATCCGTCGGGACTATAATTGATTATCCATCGGGTTCTATAAAATACACTAAGTTAAATCTACTAAGGTGTTTTGTTTGGCTTATCATCAAGTACCCAACATATTCCTAACAGAGACAGTGGTGCTTACCTCACTTACCTGAGGTCCCTCCATGATTGGAAAATAGAAAAATGGCACCTTATTGTGATGACTTGCTCTGTTAAGATCTGAAATCACTTTCCTTTCTTGAACCCAACAATCCAGTTTGTTGGTTAGGTTCTCAATAACAATATCCTCAATAAGATGGTTAGCAAGAATCATAAAGAATCTAGCATAATAGACATTTTTAGCTCTTTTTTTAATTTCCCCTAACTTGTAACCTAACTCAAACATGATCATATCACTGAAATTATAGAACTTATCAGTAACTAGCGTATAAAGCATGTTAAGCATGGCAGTGTTGACAGAATCAAAATTACTTATCTTACAAGAAAACGCCTTGGTAACTACATCACACAAATAACTCCACTCTTTTCAAAGACCTGGCCTTCTAATCTCACTTAACTTAGTGGTAGGAAGAGCATAGCCAATAGAATTAAGAATGGTGACTAAATTAGCATATGTGTGTGGTTCAGTAGTAGTGTTCTCAGGAATCTTAAAGCATGCTTGAATTGTATCACTATAAATGCAGAATTGCTTACCTTTAAGAGTAAAAGTTATGGTTTTGTCAGTAGACTGGTACACAGCAGTTGTCCATATCTCCTCCACAACTTCACAGTAGATTGTGGGTGATTCCAGCATGACATAACTGAGTTTGCATCCCTTCACAAACTCCATCATTTTGTGAAAATCTTCAGATGCAGGAATTTCTTTGTTCACAAGAGCAGCGAAGTTGTTCTTCTCATAGATGAATCCTGACTGAGACATGATTTTGACTACTGGTGCCATTGTTAGAGTGAGGAAATTTGCAGTGAGAGAGAGGATTTTGCTTTGAGGAAGAAGATAGCAGTTAGTTGCAATAGAGAATGATAAAAGTTGAAATAAACTTGAAGTGAGGCTTTTATGTATTCTCAGATTAAAATGGAATAAAAATTAAAGTTAAAAATTAAATACCCAATCAAAACTGCCCAAAATAGCCGTTTAAAAATAAAATAAACTATCAAAATTATGTCAATCATCCATCGTGATATACTTATAGACTATAAGTATATCCGATGGATATTGTTCAGTACTTTTAATAGCTAAGATGTAGACAATTCGACAGATGAGAATAAAGCAAGTATCCGTCGAGTATAAAATAATCCAGAAAGGTAATTGATTTTTACCAAGCTACTATATTTCGACGGATGATCAAACTCAATGGATAATGAGCATCCGTCGAGATGTAAATTTTGGCTTAGCCAAAATTTCATCCAAAACAGAAAAATCAATTAAGTTTCTGGCTGTATCACAACTTGCAAAATTATCAGAAATAATTTAAGAATAATTTAGCATACCTAACTCACTTACCAACCTAGTAAAGGTGGATTCATCAAGTGGCTTGGTAAAGATATCTGCAAGAAGCTTTTCACTTGGAACAAAATGAAGTTCCACAATACCATTCATCACATTCTCCCTAATGAAGTGGTACTTGATGTCTATATGCTTTGTTCTTGAATGTTGTACTGGATTTTCAGATGGCAGTTGCACTTGTGTAATCACAGAAAATAGGAATTATGTCCACTTGTCGACCATAATTCAACAGTTGGTTTTTCATCCATAAAATCTGTGCACAACAACTACCAGCAGTAATATATTCAGCTTCAGCTATAGAAGTAGAAACTGAATTTTGCTTTTTTACTGAACCAGGATACAAGCTTATTTCCTAGAAATTGATAGGTTCCTGTTGTACTTTTTATATCTATTTTACAACCTGCATAATCTGCATCTGAATAACCAGTTAGATCAAAACCAGAATCTCTAGGGTACCAAATACCAAGTTTTGGTGTTCCCTTGAGATATCTGAAAATTCTCTTAATAGACAGTAAGTGAGATTCTCTAGGAATAGCCTGAAATATAGCACAAAGACAAGTAGCAAATATTATATCTAACCTACTAGCTATTAAGTACAGAAGTGAGCCAACCATGCCTCTATAGTTTGAAATATCCACAGACTTTTCAGTAGTGTTTAATTCAAGTTTAGTTGCAGTGGCCATGGGAGTTTTTACAGATGTGTAATGCATTAGATCAAACTTCTTTAAAAGATCATAAATATATTTGGTTTGACTAATGAATATTCCATCACTAACTTGCTTAACTTGTAAACCAGGAAAGTAAGTTAGTTCTCCCATCATGCTCATTTCATACTTACTTTGTATCAATTTGGCAAACTTTTTGCAAAGTTTTTCATCTGTAGAGCCAAATATAATATCATCTACATAAGTTTGAACAAGTATACTATAGCCATTAACATTTCTAAAGAATAAAGTTTTGTCAACAGTACCTCTTATGAAGTGATTTTCTAAGAGAAACTTTGACAAAGTATCATACCAGGCTCTAGGTGCTTGCTTCAATCCATAAAGTGCTTTCAAAAGATAGTAGACATATTCTGGAAAATTTGGGTCTTCAAAACCAGGAGGCTGACTGACATAGACTTCCTCCTCCAAATCTCCATTCAGAAAGGCTCTTTTGACATCCATTTGATAGACTTTGAAATTGGCATGGGCTGCATAGGCCAAGAAAATTCTGATGGCTTCAAGTCTTACAACAGGAGACAAAAGTTTCATCAAAATCTATTCCTTCTTATTGACAGTAGCCCTTAGCAACCAATCTAGCTTTGTTCCTGACAATTATGACATTTTCATCCATCTTGTTTCTGAATACCCACTTGGTGTCAATTGAATTCTTTCCTTTAGGCTTGGGTACCAGCTTCCATACCTTGTTCCTTTCAAATTGGTTTAGCTCTTTCTGCATAGCTAAAACCCAATCAGGATCCAACAAGGCTTCTTCTACCTTCTTTGGTTCTTCCTTAGAGAGAAAGCTGTTATACAAACATTCTTCTTGAGTTTCTTTCCTTGTTTAAATTCTAGAAGATGCATCACCAATAATGAGCTCAAAAGGGTGATCTCTAGTCCATTTTCTCTGTTATGGTAGATTAGCTCTAGATTAAGAGGCCACATTGTTGTCTTGATGTGTGACTGAGTTTTGATTATAAAAAAGTCCCCCTGAGTTTATGGATCTTTGACTTAAATATGAGGTTCTTTCTTTAAGTGATCTGTTTTGACTCTTAGTTTCTCTCATTGTTCCGACGGATGATGCACTTTATATCTCGACGGATGAAGCTGATTGTCTACAGACGGATGAAGCTGATTGTCTACCGACGGATGAAGCATTATGTAACTCGATGGATGTTGAATTATGAGCCTCATTAGTTGTAGATTTTTCTGCATTATCCTTAGCCACTATTTCTTGATCACTTTCATTATAACTGTCATCACTAACCATCTCAACATTATGAATTTGAGGCTTTCATGGAAATCTCCATCTTGCAGTCCTTTAATCTTTTTATCATCAAACACAGCATGTACAGATTCTATAACAATGTTGATTCTTAGATTGTAGACTCTATATGCTTTTCCCACAACATATCCAACAAAAATTCCTTCATCTGCTTTGGCATCAAACTTTCCATGCTGATCAGTTTTGATTCCTTAAGATATAATATTTGCAGCCAAAGACATGTAGAAAGTTCAATGTTGGCTTCCTATTCTTGAATAATTGGTAGGGTGTCATGCACTTTGCTTGATTGATCAAAGAAATATTCTGAGTGTAGCATGTAGTATTCACAGCTTCATCCCAAAAATATGTTGGTAACTTTGATTCCTCTAGCATTGTTCTTACAACTTCAATAAGGGATCTGTTTTTCTTTCCACCACTCCATTTTGTTGTGGAGTTCTAGCTGCAGAAAACTCATGCATAATCCCATTCTCTTCACAAAATGATCTCATCACAGAATTTTTGAACTCAGTTACATTTTCACTCCTGATTCTTCTTGCTTTGAAGTCAGGATGATTGTTGACTTGCCTTATATGATTGATGATGATTTCACTAGCTTCATCTTTAAATTTCAGAAAATATGTCCAAGAGAACTTTGAGAAATCATCTACAATTACTAGGCAAAATCTTTTCCTAGAGATAGACAATATATTGACTGGTCCAAACAAATCCATGTGTAACAGTTGCAATGGTTCTTCAATTGTTGAATCAAGCTTCTTTCTGAATGATGCTTTAATTTGATTTCCTTTCTGGCAAGCATCACACAGTCCATCCTTAGTAAACTCCACTTGAGGAATACCTCTAACCAATTCTTTCTTCACTAACTCATTCATGGTCCCGAAGTTTAGATGGGACAGCTTCTTGTGCCATAGCCAACTTTCATCTTGACTTGCTTTACTGAGAAGACAAGTTACTGATTCTGCATTTGATGAGTTGAAATCAACTAGGTACACATTTCCTTTTCTCACTCCAGTGAGAACCACTTTGTTGCTCTTCTTGTTGGTCACAACACAGGCTTCAGAATTGAAAGTGACTGAGTTGCCCTTATCACAGAGTTGGCTGATACTCAACAGGTTATGCTTGAGTCCATCCACTAGGGCAACCTCTTCAATGATGACATTATCCTTTAAAATCAAGCCATATCCCACAGTATAACCCTTGTTGTCATCTCCAAAAGTGACTTGGGCCAGTTCTTTCCTTGAACCCAGTGAGCAGGGTAGGATCTCCAGTCATGTGCCTTGAGCACCCACTATCCAAATACCAAAGATTCTTTTTGTTTCCCTGCATACATCAAAATCAAATCAAGTTAATTTTGGTACCCAAGTTTCCTTGGTTCCTGCCTTGTTAGCCTTTTTCTTTGGTTTCTTAGGTTTGACCTTATTTGACTTAGGTATTTCAGATCCATCCTTAGCCACTTGAGGTTGACCTTTGAAACCATTCATTGAAGCAGGATTATCATACACATTTTGATTAACAGGAAAAGGCATGCTATTTGCAAACATATTATTCCAGTAAGGCATGCTAAATGGCATTTGAGGCATACTAAATGCAGCATAATAAGGATTAGGTGCAAATGGCATATTAGCAAATTGTGCATTCATATTCTATACAGGAAAAACATTCATAGGCATTGCAGACATGGCAGTCATGTTGGAAAAAGAAGAAGGTGTAGATATGGGAGTAGGCATAACAAGTTTGCAATTAACAGACAAATGATTAACACTACCACACTTAGCACAGATTTTTCTTGGGGCATATTTTATCAGGTGTGTAGTTGTTATATTTGTTAATCCCTACTTTCTCATTTCTATTGTTTTTCCCTTTTGATTTTGTTTTAACCTCAATCTTTTCTAATCTGTCATTCAATTGCTTGATAGACAGATGCCCAACATTAACTCTCTTTTCTTTTCTCACTTGACTTGATTCTCCTAGAACAAAGTTTTTAGAAACTGATCCATAATTATCATTCAACTTAGCTAGCTTAGCTTTGCTAACTGGCTTACTGACATTCGACAGATGTGGCTCATTGTCTTTTGACGGATAATCCTTTTGATTATCCGACAGATAATTTTCATCATCCGTCGAGTCCACATCTGTAGAGAGTCCTTTAACCATATTGGAATCAAGCTTCTCTTTGCTCTTTTTTAAGCTACATCACAAAAGGATTCTATACCTTGAACTTTAGTAATTTGAGCATGAACATCTCTAGATGATTTCCATGATTTAATTACTTCCTGTTCTCGCACAAGCTTCTTCGTTAAAATCTCTTCTTTCTTTAAGGATTCTATCAGTTCATCCTTAGCAACCTTGCATTCTAATTTCAATTTTTCAAACTCAATGAATCGAGTCTCTAGCACATTGTTCCTCTCACATAAAAACACATTGTTTTCTTTAATTTTACTATTTTCTTTAGTGAGAGACTTAAGTGTAACACGCAGGTGATATAATTCAGTAGGCATGTCATTTGTGGCATCATTACACTCAGTTTAGATAAATGTGCTAGGTTTGTTGTGATTACCCGCTTGCTTGATGAACTGGTTTCTGTTTCATCTGATTTGGCCATTGGTGCAAGGTTGACATAGTTTGTTTCTTCATCTTCATCCAATCCATCTACAGCCCAGTCATTCTCCTGAGTTAAGAAAGCCCTTTCCTTTTGCTTGAGGAACTCAAAATATTTATGTTTATAATCAACATGCTCAAACTTATTTTTACCAGAATCAGGCTTTCTGCACTCACTAGCAAAATGCCCTGCTAAGCCACATTTGAAACACTTGAATTTTGACCTATCAACCATGTTTCTATTTGGCCTGGCTGCTCCAAAATTCTTCTTGAATTTGAGCTTGGAAAACCTCTTGGATAAGAATGTTAGATGTTCATCTATATCATCCATTTCATCTTGGCTCAACTGTTCTTCATTTTCAGCTACCAGCCCTTTACCCTTGCTTTCACAGACCTTTGATGTAGATTCAACAGCTTCCACATTCATCTCTTTCTCCTTCTCTAACTCAACAACTAGTGCTATGGATCCTCCCTTCTTTCTTCCCTTCTCCATCTTTTCATCTTGGTCTATTTCAAGCTCATAGGTTTTTAGGATGCCATATAGTCTTTCCAAGGTGAACTCCTTGTAATCTTGTGAATTTCTCAATGAGACTGTCACTGGCTTCCATTCCTTTGGGAGAGATCTAAGGAACTTGAGGTTAGAGTCTTTTGTTTGATAGACCCTTTCATGCAGTTTTAGAGCATTCAGCAGTTTTTGAAACCTGCTAAAAATATCAGTGAGTGACTCACTTTCTTCACAGTGGAAGTGCTCATATTGCTGAATCAAGAGTTGCTTCTTGTTCTCCCTTACTTGCTCAATACCATCATAAATAATCTGTATTGTGTCCCAAACCTCTTTGATTGTTTTACAGTTAATGATGTTGTCAAATATATCACCATCAATACCATTAAACAGTATATTCATGGCCTTTTTATCTTTCCTGACTTGCTCAATGTCTAGATCAGATCATTCATGCCTAGGCTTTGGAACTGATGGTTCATTCCCTGTAGCAGCTCTCACAGGGACATGACGACCTCTTTGAATGCAATCCACATAGGCTTCATCTTGAGAGAGAAGATGTAGGTGCATCTTCACCTTCCAGTGGTGTTAGTTATCTTTGTCCAGAAATAGAATCTTTACTTCAACATCCTTCTTGTTCATCTTGTTGATTTATTGTGATCTTTACACTCTTTGTGCTTCAAGAGCTTGCTCTAATACCAATAGTTATTCCCAAACAATACAACAAGAATTACAGAAGGGGGTTTGAATGTAATTATGGCTTCTTTTTGATATTTTAAAAATGTTCTAACTTAATATATATAACAGTGTTTGATTTAAAGTAACGCGGAATGGAAGAATAATAGAGATCAAAATACTAAGTAATAAAACACAAAGCTTTAAAACTTTCTGGTGGATTAGAATGTATCCACCATATATATATATATATATCAGATTGAGAACTCTGTGTTGCTTTAAATAGCACACAACTGCTTTATAAGTGAACAAACAAACTCACAGAGAAATTCTTAACAAATACAGCCTTATCTATTTCTCTGGAAAATAAGCTTACTCAGTTGCTTGTTCTACTTGCTACTCTTGGTTTATATATCACCAAGTTACATGATAGTAAGACAAGAAAATAAAACAAAAATGAATCTAGTCTAATATCATGCTGCTACATTATTCTATCCAGCATCTTTGAATAACTTCACATTTGCATGGAAATGGTAATGCATCTTTGTTCTCAAAATCCTGCTTAACAGGCTGCCACATTCCTTTTGCAAACACCCGACGCATGTGACTGTATTGTCACTATCAATAACTATTTTGAATATGATCATCCGTCGGGACTAAGTTGGTTATCCGTCAAGAGCCTTGGTGATCATCCGTTGGGAGCCTTTGTAGATTATCCGTCGGGAGTCTATCTGTCACTTGACTTCATTTCACTTGTACAGGATTACAAGACATCTTATATTTACAATTAACCAACCTATTTTGTACATCAATCTAGCAGTCAACATGACTTAGAGAATCCTACAGAATCTACTAGACTAAAACATTGTTGTTTGCAGAAATATGCTGCAATGCTTATTGTTACATATGACCCTCTCGATGGATGTTCAGTTATCATCCGTCAGGACTATAAAGATCATCCGTCGGGACTATAATAAAACATCCGCCGAGAGCTAAAAATACACTAAGTTAAATTTACTAAAGTGTTTTGTTTAACTTATCATCAAGTTCACAACATATACCTAACGATAAGGTCCAGAAAATTCTTGATCCTACGGAATAGGAGCCGAGCCATGTATGTATTGGGGCATCCTCCCTTTTGCTTCATTCCTATTAGAATCTCCACTTCCTCCAGCTTCGGGGTATAAAGACATCCTGTAAGGGGGGTTAGTGGTCACGATCGTTGAGTACTCATACCCAACGGGTTGAGAGTTTACAGGTGCATGTAGCTGATGAAATTAGGGATTCGTCCCTTGAGGATCCTGAGGATTCGTCCCTTATGGCTGAGCCTCAATTGCCCCTACCAGGGTTCCTCCTTGTATGGAGGCATAGGTTGAGTGCGGTGGTACCTCCACCACCGATTGATTATTCACGATGAGATAAGAGTGTCTGTTCCACTACTGTTTTTGCTCTGTATGTTCACCATGGTTGTTGTAGTCTTCCCACAGACGGCGCCAAATGTCGTGGAATAAAAACTAGAGTTCGTTAGTAATTAATGCTAGGGTTTGTGAGCTTCAAGCTTTAATGGCTGCTCTCGCGTTCCGGACTATCGGTCCTTGCAAGATGCCTATGTATCTTTGTATAGTAGAGAATCAAGCCAAAAATGTAGTTTTAGGTTGAGGGGTAGAGCCCTTTATATAAAGGTGAGTCTAGGGTTAGACTTGTGTTGGGAGACTTGGCGGACAAGTCTCCAACTTAGATTGTGATTATGAGTCATTTAAGGGAAGGAACTCCAGAACCTTCTCTGTAGAACTTTGAGTTCGTTTAGGACACATGTCTCTGCTCTCCCAGCCGTATTGGGCTTAGTCCGTGAACAACTTATGTTCGTGGACCTTGACGACCTTTGCTGGTGGGCCTTTTCTACATGGGCCGTCTTGAGTCTGCTACGAGCTCGGACCAGACATGTGTATATTGGATTTCAGACAAGAGGCCCAAGTGTAATTAATGTGATATTTAATGTGTCTTTACGATATATTTTCTATACATATGAAATAGTATCACTTTTAAACTCAATTTAGTTATTTTTTTATTTTAAATCATTTTTATGCATGTACTAACAATCACCCGCTAGACAACCTTAAGGTCGATCAAAACAGACACACCCACCCATCTACAAGTACCGTCAACTTAGATGTCAAGTGACATACTTGAGCTTAGGGAGGCAATGCAGATTTTTATCTGAGTCAACTTAATTCGAGCATTGGCACTACACTTGCCAACAAGAAGATACTCACTTTGATTTATACTCACTTGCCAACAAGGGACATGTAAATAATACTACGTCTACATAGAAATCAAGAAGAAATGAAGACAAGGAAAAGAATCAAAACATTAGAAGAAGGTTTGAAGTCTGTTTACAGGTCACTGAAATAAGTTCATTAATATGTTTATACCTCAGTCACTAATAAGGGTTAAAGACTTTCAGGGTTTCAGAAGTGTTGAAGATTTCAGTATGACAGTGCTACAATAAGATTTCAGTGTATTAGCATTGATTGAAGATAGACAGTGTTCAAAGTATAGAAATCTGAAGAATTGAAGACATGATATAGACAAAGGTTAAATAAGATAGTTGCAGGCTTGAAATTATACTCACTGAGTTCATTTATATATTCAAGCGTCAGTAAAGAACAATGAATGAAGTATTCAAGATTGTAGTAGCACTAAAGACGTTGTCTAAGTACCAGAAAAGATTCCAGTGAAAGTACATTAATTTATTGACAGTCATTATTCGAAGCAATAAAGATGTTACAAGCTTAACAATATAATCAAAGCTATAATAAGAAGACCTGAATCGAAGTTAGTCGTCTGTGACCCAGACTAGTTGCATTAGGCGTCAGCGGTTCGTGAAAGGAATCTTAGTATCATTAGAAGAATTTTTAAGTGGGGATTCGTATCTGAATACGAAGGTTATAGGGTTTATACGAAGACTCGGTGAGAAGACTTGAAGACGGGACAATTTAAGGGTTAAAGCGCTCTACAGAAATTAAGTCAAAATGATCACTACCTTGTAGTATGAGTCGCCATGGCCATTTTATTACCTAGTGGGAGCGAATATCTTAAAGTATGGCTCAAAAACTAAGTACCAGAGTTGGTCTTGACCTAGTAGGAGCAACAGGGAAGAAATGAGAGTAGGAATTAACTCAAAAATGCACCTAGTTCACTTTAGTCGCAAGTGGAGGATTCCAACCCCTTGTTATCACAAGTGAGCCTTAAAAACTAAGTCAAAACACTCCCTAGGAGCTAGTAGTCCCAAGTGAGGGGTTAGGGTACCTTGTAGGTACAACTTGGTATATTTTCTAAGGCAAAACTTCCCTCTGTACCTAGTAGGAGCAAGTGAGCTATCCCCGGCGCAAGTGAGCTAGATTTTCCAAGGCAAAACTTCTCCAAGTTTCTAGTAGGCGCAAATGGAGCTCCTAGGTACCTCCTTCACACAACTAAGCTTATTTTATATAGGGCAAATGCTTTATGGCATCTTGTAGGAGCAAGTGAGGCTTGGTAAAGCTTCTTGGCGCAAGTGGATAAGTAAACCAAGGCAGAACTCCTCTTCACTCTTCCTTGTGGACGCAAGTAACACAAGCAGCAACACTTTGTTTATTTCTATCATTTGGTTTACTTGGTTAATATTTGGTCACATAATTCAACGTGATATAAAGCCTACACCAAAGAAGCATAAAACAACAATCTTGGTTTTGTTCTGTTCAACATCTCTCTCACGAGAGCTGGTGAAATAAGAAATAAGGAGATACACGGAGAAGCCCAACCTAATTGAATATTCGTTAAACTTCTTAATGGAGAAATGTTATAATGCCTGGTTTAATCTTGTATATTATTTATGGGCATTATAATCTTTATCCGGTAATTAAATTCTTGGACAAATAATTATAAATCTTGTATATGATTTGATTTGTAAATCTTTGTAGAAGCAAGAACATTGTTGTTCTTGGATTATAACCGTATAATTTATTTACTGGAGTGTAGCAACACCCTCAAGGATTTATATATGAATATATACTTCCACGAATATCTTGTGTTCTTCATTTTAAAGTCCTAAACACTATTGACCTCAAGAACACGGAACCACTAACTGAACACTAAATTAATTATCTGTAAAAGATTCTGTAAGGCATATGTCATAGCCTATTTGTATATTCGAGGATTCAACTCAACTCAAATAAGAATGTAATAAGTAAATAGTGGATCTACCGTCAAAGAGATCTCGCAAAGTAATATCTGTCAAAGGATTCAGAAACAAGGTTCATCTACAGACTTGAGGAGTTAATTCACTGGAAGAAGTTCAAGAAGTTGATCATGCCTCAGTGATATAAATCAAGATCGTAGATTTAATCAAGTGACAGAGATCTCGTCAGAGTATCATTAATTACAAGGATTTAGTCTGAAGAAAATCAAAAGTATCAAAGTCAAGACATGAAGAAATGTCACGGAAGTTAGTCACTCATGAACCAGACAGTACATCGAGTGTCAACATTGAAGTGGTGGAATTGATTCATAATTCTCAGTGATTTTTAGAAGATATTCAGAAGATTGGTTGCTGCTCAGGGTTAGTATTAATTCTCTATTAATTAATTAAGTCATATAATTTAATTAAGAAAATAAATTATATCTACAAAGATTAATTTATTTGATTAATTAAATTAATTGATTAATTAATTCAGAATTAATATTAAGGTTTTTCAGAATTTTTAATTGGTTAAAATCTGTTTTAATTCCAAAAAGACAACTGATTGTATTAGTATGACAATCGGTATGACAATCAATAGTCATACCGAAAGTCATGCTAATTCAGTTGATTGTCTTACCAAAATTATTATTAGATTAAAATCACTTATTAATTCAGCAAAAATAATCTGCTTGAACTACTATGACAATCGTTATGACAATTGATTGTCATACCGAAAGTCTTGCTAGTTCATTCTGATTGTCTTGCTAGTTCTAAGGATAGTCCTACCGATTGTCTTGCTGAGCTCAGGATTGTCTTTCCAGGTCAATTCTATTCTGTTGATTAAAAAGAAGCAGACAAGCAGCAGTTCACTACAACTCAATCATCCAATAAACAAAAAACAAGAACACAGCAGCCGCAGCAAATATTTCATTTTTCATCTGCTTATTTCAAAGATCAATTTCTAGATTGCAAAGTTAAATCCAATCAACTAGAAATCTTTATCTTGTTCTTGTGTAACAATCTAGCGGATCAAAATCCCTAGAACTTAATCTCAAATCGCGTTTAGCATTTGATTCTAATTATTGCAAAAATAGAAAAAGTTAATGTCAAATTTATTCTAGATTTTTGATAATTGATTTGAGATTAATTCCTTGTAATCGATACAGTTGTTGTAACACCCTTCAAGTTTAATAATATTCTTATTTAACTTGAATTTTGTTTCATATTTTTTATTCCACATTTATTCGATTATTTGGTACTGTTTGTATTCAACCCCCCCTTCTACAAACACATTGGGACCTAACAATTGGTATCAGAGCGTTCTGATTAACGAACAAATCAAGATCCTAGACTTTTGTGATTTTTCAACTCCTTGAATTTTTATTTATTCAAAAATTCATAATGACTTCACAAAAAGTTGGAACCGTTAAAATTCCACTATTTGATAAAGAAAATTACATCATGTGGAAGAAGAAGATGCTATTATTTTACAAGTTGCAAATCCCAAATATCCGAACTTGTTAAAGAAGGGTCTAAAAACTCCGATGGTTATTGAACCGGAGGTAATAATAGATGGTGTGGTGACTACTAAAGCTAGAACCTACCAAAAAGAACCCGAAGATTTTACTCCTGCTGAGAAGGAAGAAGCCTCATTGGATGCCAGCCTTCAATTAATATTAATTGATTCCCTTGATCATTTGATGAACAGACATGTGATGAACTGTAAAAATTCTAAACACATGTGGAAAAGTATTGAGGTAATTAATGAAGGCACAGAGGAAGTTAGGGAGAACAAGTTGGAAATCCTAACCTCTGAATATGAACATTTCAAATCAAATCCAGGAGAAGGAATTACTGAAGTGTTTGAGAGGTACAATGCGTTGATCAACAACCTGAACATCAATGGAAAGTATTATTCAATCAGGGAGGTCAACAAAAAGTTCCTTTTAACACTGCCAGCTCATCTTGAACATAGAATCACTGCCATTAGAGAAGCTAGAGATCTGAGTGAGATTTCTTTGGACAGGCTCTATGGAGTGTTAAAAACCTATGAGTTGGAGCAGATTCAACAGAAGGAAGTCTACGGGAAGGATAGAATGGTCAGCACATCTACTGCACTTGTAGCTGAAGATCAACAACAACAACAATCTCAACAGTTAGAAAGAATGGTACAGTTTTCCAAGGGTGAGGAAAATGAGTTAGTAGCAGAATATGATCCTCCTACTACAAATCAATCAAGTGATGATTTTTATTCCTTGGAAGAGCTGGAGCAATTGGAAGATGAATCAATGGCCCAAATTGTCAAGAGATTCTCTAATGTCAGATTCAGGAGGAATCCCAAGCTTAAGTACAAGTCCAACTACAATAAATTCCAGAAAGGTGGATCTTCATCCTCTAACACCAGCAGTGGTGGGGTGGGTATAAAACAGGGATGGTTGATCGAAGCACCATTAGATGCTATAACTGCAATGAGTTGGGACACTTTGCCACAGAATGTAGGAAGCCAAAACAAGTAAGAAAGAACTCTGAAAGGGCTTATCTGGCAAAGGGAAGAAGCTGGGATGATACTGACAGTGAAGATGAAGAAGAAGGAAATCTTGCTCTTATGGCTATTGATGGAAAAGCTTCATCATCAAGAATAGAGGTAAAACTTTCTGATGCTGAAATGGTTTATCATCTAAGAGGTAACTTAGATTGTGCACGTCGTGATAATGAACTGTTAAGTTTACAGATCACAGACCTTGAGAAAGAGGTCAATGAATTAAGACTTGTGCACATTAATCAAGACAAATTAAAAGAACAAGTATCTTTTCTAGAGAATAGAGTTGACTGTTATAGAAAACTCGAAACTATTCTCAAAGACAAGATCACCGGTCTTGAGACTAAGGTTAGAGCCTACTTCAATTCTTGTTCGAAGGCTAAAGAGTTCTACAGTAAGCAAGCTGTTAATCAAACATCTGGAATAGGTTATGATTACAATGCTGCTATTGGAGAATTATGCATAAACTCCCCTCCTCATGTATGTGCTAAAGGGAGGGAAGTACCACATGTGCTTAAGGGTGTTGATGAACCCCTCTATAAAGCATCAATTGTTGAACCATTTGATGCGACCTCTTCTATTATTCAAGAAGAAATACGTGCTGAGGATCATGCTTATGAGAAGATTGTTTCCAATTCAAGTGAGTCGAAAGTTCCAGTCAAAGTTGTGAAAGCAACTGAGACTAACTCAAACACACATGAGTTGGATAACAATAATGCCATATCTACCATGCATAAATTACCTGCTGTTAATCTCTCTCATAAAGCATGTGGTGTTGCTAATTGTATGTCTTGTGCTTTTAATATGATGTATGCTTATTTTAATGGTAAGCATGTGTCTAATGATAAGACTACTCCTCGTCAGCATGTGAATAATAAGAAGCACGATAGGTCTAAGACTGCTAGTCCTTCTAAGGCTAGAAAGGAGAAATTTGTGCCTAAGCTTAAACAGAAATTTGTTAAGGCTGTTTACAAGGTCAAATGTTCAGTCATTGAGAAAGTTGAGACCATTAAAATTAAAAATGTTGTTTTGACTGACAAAGGACAATTCTATAAGTATGTCGGGCCCAACCAAGTTTGGGTTCCGAAGAAGGTCTAATCCATTTGTAGTGCAGGGCATTAAACAGGTGAAACCGGGAGTGTGGAGTCTTGACATTGGATCATCAAGACATATGACCGGAGCTAGAGCCCTGCTATCAAATGTGGATTGAGAAAGCTGGCCCCCTGGTTACCTTTGGAGATAACAGCAAAGGTTTATCTGAGGAATATGGCTGTTTGCAAGCTGGATATGTTATCAGTGAAAATTTTGTATAGTGTGCTAGGTTATTATCAGGAAGCATCATCTAACATATAGCACCAGTGACGAGACTTGAGAATATTACGACATATCAGGCACCTGCTGCACATTACACTTGGAATTGGACTCTAGTAAGATGTGTACAAGTGTACTCCTGGTTGGTGAGTCAAAAGAGGAAGTCAATGCACCACAGTTCATGGACTTTGCAGCTGCAGATCTATTGGACTATGCAATCTCTTCTTCACAATCTCACTTCAGGTTGGTATAAACTAGTGTACTACTCAAGCAATCGTCAAGAACATGTTTAATATGAACTAGTAGAGTCGTCATATTTTTAACTCTCTTATCATTAGGCACAATCATATTATTTTATATGTGCAGTGATATATTGATTATGCAACATAACAGTTGGTATATAAAGTACCTGACAAGTATCGGTCAATGATATATTGTTAACATTATGTTGCAGATATTTGTGAGCTTTTGATATGAATGAGAATTACTTAGACTTTACCCTAAGTGATCAATGTTTTATCAAAAAAACTCATTCATATTTAAATACAAAATCAAACTTCTTTCTACATTAGTGATTTCTTATTTCATTTAAAATCTTTTGAAATCACTATTGTACATCATTATCTCTATAGTGCCATATATTCTGTGTTACAGGTTCAGTCTCCAATGACTTTCTTTCATTGACAGTCATGAGGTTGAAAACACAAAAACAGAACCAACCAACACTCTCTTACCACTAAATGTAGTATGAATGAGCGTGAGGGAGATAGTGCCTCAGTGCACCACATAAGGAAGGTTCTGTAGTCAACCCAGTAGCTCTGTCTCCTACATAGATGAGTAGCATTTAAACCGAGACAACTGCTAGCCCCCATACATCTTCTCAAAAAGATGTAATGGCTGAAAAGGCACAAAAATAGTTACTAGATTCATTCTCTCAACAGGGTGCGTCTATTGAATTTTGCCTGTCGGCCAAGGCATCCGATGTAGTGTCATCACTTCAAATATAAACAATTCTTGATGCACAAGGAAAGTTTACACACACAAAGGATGAGTTGATGGAAATAAGAGTTTCGACCATTTTAAGGTCAGATTCGATTGTTCAAGGTTCGTTAGTGGACCAATTGCCTTTACAGGTGTTAGGAGAGGATACTGATCCAAAAGCCATATGTCAGTGGTCAGTGTCTACCTCCCCAGGCTTAAATCCCATGGATACATCTGCGGATAGTGGATCTGACATAGGTGTAGATCGGCAACTTGTTGACAATGATTCAGATATTACCTGATGAGTCACAAGGAAATGTCTTCACAGACATTAGAAGGGAACTTTGATCTTTATGCTAAATTCGTTGGATCATTGTTTCCCTTCCCAGAATTCAAATCTGGAACCCGAAAAGGGAAACTAGCAACTTGTAGATTATGACTCAGATTCATCTGACGAGTTTAACAAGGATGGGGATTTGCGAACTCCCATTGCACCACCTGTGACCTCCTTAAGGATGGCTCAGGTGATTTTCCTTGCAGGTACAGCTGGATTATGGAGCTATGAGAGAAGAGTGATACACTTGTGAGAATGAGTGTAAACACGAGTGGAGAGAAGAGCGAAACACATGTGAGGTACACTAAACAGAATCACACACTCACAGTGAGGAAGAAAGAGAAACTACTTGTTATTTCTTTTCCAACCAAGTGATATATGAGAACTCCTTCAGACGACGGCATGCATTCCTTCTTTAAGGGGGAGATAAAAGCTTAAGTAATAGTTTGGAGGATTCCTCAACTAAGGGGGAGAAATAGCAGGGAGGAAGAAAAAGATCCTACATGTACACTTCACCACACCATTGTTGTTTGTAACTATGGATCCTATTGTATGGGAGAGGTGGTAAACACAAGGTGATTTTCTAGTAAGGGAAGAAGCTATTTTCAAAAGGGGAGTACCATTGGTTTTTATCTGCGGAATCCTATTGTACGGGAGAGGTGGTAAACGAAGGTGATCTTCTTTAATCAGTTGATTCTCATAGGGGGAGAAGCAAGACAGATATGCACTTCTCAACAGGAAATGTGGTTGTACAGAAGAAGATGAAACTACTTGAAGATATGTTCAGTCTAGAGGAACATTTACTTGGAATCTGGAAAAGATTAAATGTCATCTAGAACTTTTCTGCTATTTACTTTGCATTTCTGTTTATATCTTTTTCTTATTTGTTAGTTGAGTTATCCTCTAGGTATTTGTGTGTTATTGTCTAACAAACAAATAGGGGGAGATTGTAAGGCATATGTCATAGCCTATTTGTATATTCGAGGATTCAACTCAACTCAAATAAATGTAATAAGTAAATAGTGGATCTACCGTCAAAGAGATCTCGCAAAGTAATATCTGTCAAAGGATTCAGAAACAAGGTTCATCTACAGACTTGAGGAGTTAATTCACTGGAAGAAGTTCAAGAAGTTGATCATGCCTCAGTGATATAAATCAAGATCGTAGATTTAATCAAGTGACAGAGATCTCATCAGAGTATCATTAATTACAAGGATTTAGTCTGAAGAAAATCAAAAGTATCAAAGTCAAGACATGAAGAAATGTCACGAAAGTTAGTCACTCATGAACCAGACAGTACATCAAGTGTCAACATTGAAGTGGTGGAATTGATTCATAATTCTCAGTGATTTTTAGAAGATATTCAGAAGATTGGTTGCTGCTCAGGGTTAGTATTAATTCTCTATTAATTAATTAAGTCATATAATTTAATTAAGAAAATAAATTATATCTACAAAGATTAATTTATTTGATTAATTAAATTAATTGATTAATTAATTCAGAATTAATATTAAGGTTTTTTAGAATTTTTAATTGGTTAAAATCTGTTTTAATTCCAAAAAGACAACTGATTGTATTAGTATGACAATCGGTATGACAATCAATAGTCATACCGAAAGTCATGCTAATTCAGTTGATTGTCTTACCAGAATTATTATTAGATTAAAATCACTTATTAATTCAGCAAAAATAATCTGCTTGAACTACTATGACAATCGGTATGACAATTGATTGTCATACCGAAAGTCTTGCTAGTTCATTCTGATTGTCTTGCTAGTTCTAAGGATAGTCCTACCGATTGTCTTGCTGAGCTCAGGATTGTCTTGCCAGGTCAATTCTATTCTGTTGATTAAAAAGAAGCAGACAAGCAGCAGTTCACTACAACTCAATCATCCAACAAACAAAAAACAAGAACACAGCAGCCGCAACAAATATTTCATTTTTCATCTGCTTATTTCAAAGATCAATTTCTAGATTGTAAAGTTAAATCCAATCAACTAGAAATCTTTATCTTGTTCTTGTGTAACAATCTAGCGGATCAAAATCCCTAGAACTTAATCTCAAATCGCGTTTAGCATTTGATTCTAATTATTGCAAAAATAGAAAAAGTTCATGTCGAATTTATTCTAGATTTGTGATAATTGATTTGAGATTAATTCCTTGTAATCGATACAGTTGTTGTAACACCCTTCAAGTTTAATAATATTCTTATTTAACTTGAATTTTGTTTCACATTTTTTATTCCGCATTTATTCGATTATTTGGTACTGTTTGTATTCAACCCCCCCCCCTTCTACAAACACATTGGGACCTAACAGATTCAAAAGAATTTTTTAATTTAGTGAGTATCGTATTTAACCCCCCCCTTCTACAATATTTTGGGACCTAACAGTTCAACATATAGAAGGTGCCAAGGGAGAACAACGTTCAAGCTGATGCATTAGCCGGCCTTGGGGCTATTTTAAAAGGTCTCAACTTAAGTAACATTCTAGTTATACATATCATAAAGCCTACTGCATAGAGATTATTTAATGAAATGGAGGTGTTGGTTCTTAACTCACAAGATGGCTAAGATATGGACAGTTGGATTCAAGTGTATAGGGATTATTTGCAACACGGACTTCAACCTAACAACAAGAATGAAGCCAGGGTCCTTAGGATGAAACCATCAAGATTCACTATCATGGACAATGTGTTGTTTAAGAAGTCGTCTAGGGGATTACTTCAAAGATGTTTGGAAAAGAATGAAGCTAACATGGTTTTAAGAGATGCACATGAAGGGGAATGTGGGAATCACATTAATGCAAAAAGTTAGGGTACTATTGGCCAACAGTGAGACATGACGCCTTGGAATACACGGAGAAATGTGACACATGTCAAAGGCATGCTCCTATGATACATCAACCATCAGAGTTCCTGAACACGTCTGTTCCTTCTTGGCCCTTCATGAGAAGGGGCATGAACATTGTGAGAAAGATGCCACCTGAACCTGGTCAAAAAGTCTTTATGTTGGTCATGATAATTATTTTTTTCAAATGGATTGAAGCGGAGGCTATTAGGTAATGAATACAACACGGGGGGTGAATGTGTTTTGGATTCATTTTAACCTTTTTAAACTGTTGTGGATATGGTGAACAAAGCAATCTAATTTGTAGAGATTAAGTGTTTTAACAGAAATGATAACACATGCACATAAACACGCTATCTTCAAAACTCACTTAATTTTATATTAAAATCAAGTATGTCTTGCTACAAATTTCTGGGTTCTTTATTGATAAAGAAAGCTTCTTTCTTGAGAGAGTTACATGAATTTTAGATCTGTTTATTACAACCTAAAACAAAGAAACCAGTGTTTACTTTATAGAACCGTAATTATAGGTTTTGCACAGCATGCAATAGCATGTACCGAACCCTACTTTAAGTTAACTGAAACATTCTAATTCTGGCTTAGTGTATCTTTGCAAATCGTGCATGTCTATGAATTTACTTTGTCAGTTAATATTGGCCTTTGATCTTGTACTCTTCAAGCTACTTTTTGTAGACTTTTCAAATCAGTGATTGATTTGTTTGTTCATTGACAATTTGGATCTTTAACTGGTTTGCATTCTGTACTTGAGGTTAATATCGAGATCTCCAATTTGAATTATAGAGAACTGACATCTCGATAAGTATAATGACTTATCGAGATCTCTTAGTTCTCTATAAGTGTTTTGACTTATCAAGGTCTCTAAGTTCTCGAATGTGAACTTGACTTGTCGAGATCTCTGAGTTCTCGAATATGAACTTGACTTGTCGAGATCTCTGAGTTCTCGAATGAGCTTGTCTTGTCGAGGTCTTCAAGTTTTTGCATGTAGAGTTAACTTGTTGATATCTTTAATCTTCATATCTTCATATAGGCTTATCGATATCTCTAAGTTTTATAATACAGAAATGACTTGTCAATATCTCCAGTCTTCATATCTTCATTTTGGCTTGTCGATATCTCTGATACTTCTCTATAAGCTATTTTTAACTTGTCGATAAGTCATTCTGGAGTTCTCGAGTAACTTCTCCATATGACTTGATTTGTGACTTGTAGATTTCATGACTTAGAATGTTTTTCCCAAAACAGATTTATTCAACTCCAAGCTTCTTCTCACTTTTTCTAAGGCATGATCTTCATTATCATCTTTCAGAGTTTATTCTTAGGCTTGAGACTGTTTACAGAAAAATACTCCAGTATAATCTATTGACACTTTTACAGACTCAAGTAATATAATATAAAATGAAAACTTAGATTATCATACAACTTACTTAAGGCTGTCAATTTGACTTAGTCTTGTTATAGTACAGGCATGTCTTGCACAACAATCTCCCCCAATTTGTAAGAAGATTTCTTATCACAAATTCATGCCTGGTAAAAAGACTAACCCCAAGCTACAATGAAAAATAGAACATTACATAAGAATTGACAGAAATACATTATTTGTACATAAGGATTTCTTGAGTTTAACATATACATTCATTAATTAAATTTCTCATCTCCTGTTTCTTTTCTAATGGGGTCCTTTAACTCTACAAGCACTTTCAGTTCCTCTATAATTGGTGTTTCTCTTAAAACTTTTACAAGTTTGAGTTTATCTTCTAATGGATTACTGTTAAGAAACCAACCCTAATTCTTGAGAATCTTTCAGCCTTGATGTTTAGAATTGTCCATCCTTGGTAATTCTGCTCATCCCCTTTGCCTTGAGTTCCTCAGATCTTTGTATTTACATTTCTATCTCCTCAATATACTTTATTTTCCTCTCCTCACTTTCAGCCTTTTCTCTTGCTCCTCTTTCTTGCCTTTCTACCAACCATTCAGCCAGAACAGATCTCCATGCCTTAGTTGCAGAATCCTTTTCCTTCAGTAAGCTTATCACCATTTTGATCTCTGTGGGTGAAAATGTGTCCCTTAATTTACTGCCAAGAAATGTGAAGGTTCCATCGTGATAGTAGATTCTTACTTCTCCTAATGTTATCACCCAAACTCTGATAATTTCTTCAGCTAATTGTTGAAAGTACTTTTCATCTGAGGTGTGCCAGTTTAGAGGTAGGAAATCACTTTGATTGAAACAGTTCCAGATGGCCCTCTGTTAGGGCGAAAATATGCGCTAAAATTCACGAAAGTATACGCATTCACAAGTAGTATAAGATATAAATCAGATTCGTTCCCACAGAGACTGGTTTAGGTTAAGTTCAATATATGCACCTATGCAACAATGTATGGCTATCGTTCAATGCTAAGACAATTAACAAATTGGGTTTTGATTAAACTAAGAGATTATACTAAATAGCATTAACTAAGAGAATTGAGGTTGAATTACTTATATGAGACAAACATGGGATTCTAACTTCATTAAAACTTCATTCAAAGTCATTGTTCTTAATCTTAGCATGCAATGGTGATGACACTAATCAGATAACACGAAACTAGTAAACGCCAACTGTCGTTGGACGAATACCCTACTACCAGACATCCAAAAATGAGATAGAAGCTGAATAGACACCAATTATACTGAGACCCTATATGTCTATACAATTTGACAACATACAGGTTTAATGAACAAGTTATCTATCATGATTATATAGGGCAAGTAAGATGGTTAAAATTACCTATGAATCATGCATAATAAATACATGAACCTATGCTAGCATGGCAAGTTCTAAATCTCTATATTCATTGTCGCTTCAATAGAGATTAACACACTATCTTATATGTTAGCTACACACATAAGACGAATAAGCACAACCAATACTAGGATATCAATCAATCACCACACTCCAAGATATTGAAAACAAATAATTATAGAAATCCATAAGTAAATCCGTTAGAACCCCACGATAATGATTAGTTCATAACTGAACTCATTGTCATCATGGGTTCTAATGAAAGCATGATATAAAATAATATAAGAGTACTAGGGTTCAAAGACAAATAAAAAATAAGCATCCAAGTATCAACTATATTGAAGAAAACAAGAGTCTTCTTCTCCGTAGCCTTCTCGTGCTCTCTAGGTCTTCTTATTGCTCTCGTAGGCCTCCTTGTTAAAAACATCTTTTTATGGGTATATATAGGCTTCAGGACGACCAGGGCCTTCAAACACTCAAAATTCAAGTAGAAACAGGATTCTGGCTGAACGGACTAGCGCGGCCGCCCCGCATACTGGTGCGGGCGCGCGCTATTTCTGGAAGTCTGGCGCGGCCGCCCCGCTTCTCAACGCGGGTGCGCTCGCCTCCTGGACATCTGGCGCGGCCGCCCCGCTTCTCAGTGCGGGCGCGCCATGCTATTAAAGTTGGAATTATGAATTTTCTTCTTTTTTCTATAACTTTTGCTCCACTCGTCAGAATTTGACGAATAAGCAGTTCACGCGAAGATCTTGAGATCCTCTATAATTTGGAAATGGCCTTGACTTCAGATTCTTGCATCTTTTCAGCATATATTCAATAAAATCTCCATTCTTCCTCCAACTAGTGCCTGAGATGCAAAAACACAAAAACACATCAATAATACCAACAACTTGAATCCAAAATACCAACTTAAGCCTGTACGGAAGCGTTAGAAGTAGATATAAAATCCACTCATCACACCCCCAAACTTGAATCGATGCTTGTCCTCAAGCATAAACAGACTCCAAACTACAAAACAACCCAATGCATAAATGCAACTACGTGAATGCAACTAAATGATAATGTAATCGATCCCCTCAGAATAACCATAACCAAATGAATAAGCCGACGCCTCTAAGAATGCAATAACTTAAAATAGATATCGAATAAATCCCACAAACCAACTCATAAACCAGAAATGTGCGTGTGTGGATTCTTAACAGAAATACTCTCGATACTAGATCAATAACCATAACTTATCTATCATCAAAACAATCACAAGTTTATAAACAGAATAGACGTTAAACGCATAATGACTCACAACACCTCCTTTCTACTAGAGTTATACAAGGATTCATGCAATTATTGAACACATAACAAAGATGCTTATTTGATCGTGCAATGAATGAGGTCCACAAAAGATTTATGCAATAATACCCATGTAGCGAGCATTAGGTTAGCGGATCCCAGACTATAAAAGCCTTAGGTCACTAGGCACAAATTCCCCTAGAACTTAATAACTCGAGTATTAAAGATCTCGGTCTTGATCAATTATGTATAAACCCATACTTTTTTTCTTTTCATTTTTTCATTTTTTTTCTCTTTCTTTTTTTCTTTTTTTTTCAACAATTTCTGAATGAGTGTGTTTCGCTCCATCTCATTCAACCCTAGACTACTCATAAAAATATGAGTCGGCTACTAGCCAATTGATGCCTAGCCTTACAACAACTAGCAATGAAATCCAAGTTTTTCTTCAGAGAAAAATTCAGTGTTCTTTTTGTCATTACGAGAATACCAAAAATTCTAAATATAACCAAGTGATTAAATCTCAACAACAAACAAGCATGATCATGATCTAGATCAAAAGCAACCCTATAAGACTTTGTAAAAATATTTGTTTCTGGCATGCAAATCAATTCATTAGGACTTAAATATCCCTCTATTCGTCATCACTACACTTACATCAACATCAACCAATCACTCAGAAATAGCTCAACCTGCATGTTATGCAAATGCAACTACATGGACTCACATAATAACATGAACAAAAATACAAACAAATATGTCCTATATGAACAATCATGCCAAAATATGAATGAAATACAACTAAACTTGCAATATGAATCTATATGCATATATATGAACTATATGGATACACACAAACTAATTCTTACATTATCACCCCCAAACTTAAAATTTTCAGTTTCCTCATTGAAGGTAATAATAAGGATTTCAGGCATACCTAGTTATCTGCAGGATCACCCTCCTCGGGTGGAGGATCAGGTGGCCAATTAACCTCGACACCAGTGTCTCGGGAAACAGTACCGAGAGCGTGTGCAAATCCGCAACAAAATGACGTTGAATGTCGTGCATGGCCTTCATACGCCTAGTCAATCGCTTGTACTGCTCATCACCAATACAGTCCTATCAACTGCCTGCTGCGCATGAGAAGAACCCTCTATATGCACTGGAGGATTCGTTCGGCTACCCTCTACATCATCAAAAATATATCCCAACCCCTTTTCAGGGGGTGCACTTAAGAATGCACAACTCAAGTGATCTTGTAGTGGGTTGAGCTCACGTGTGGGAGTATCTTCAATAGATGGTTCAAAACGCTCCTGAGAAATTTTCAGCTCTGCTAACCCAAGAGAATCGAACGACATATCCAACTTCCTCTTCCACAGAGGTTCATTCAAAACCTGCATTTGATCTGCTCCTTCATCCTCAATAACTGATTTCCCCATTAAGGATCTCTCTAAGGCATCTGACTTTGGCATTTGCTCAAGTTCCGAATTTATTACAGAGTCAACCCACTCTACTTTAAAGAACTCCTCTTTAGCTGTGGGTAACTTTATTGCCTTGAACATATTAAAATAACCTTTTGATCATGAACCTTCATCGTAAGCTCTCTTTTTTGCACATCGATCATAGTTCGGCCTATAGCCAAGAAAGGTCTTCCCAAGATGATTGGAATCTTCTTATCTTCCTCAAAATCAAGAATTACAAAGTCAGCAGGGAAGATGAGTTTATCCACCTTAACCAAGACATCCTCCACTATTCCTCGTAAATAAGTGATAGAACGATCAGCTAGTTGCAATGACATGTATGTCGGTTTTGGATCAGATAGACTAAGCTTTTTGAAGATAGACAAGGGCATCAGATTGATGCTAGCTCCCAAATCACATAAACACTTGTCGAACGACAAGTTTCCGATGGTGCAAGGAATAGTGAAACTTCCAGGATCTTTAAGCTTCGTAGGTAACTTCTGTTGCAGCATAACACTGCATTCCTCCGTAAGAGCAACGGTCTCTAAGTCATGGAGCTTCACTTTCCGAGATAGAATACCCTTCATAAACTTTACATAGCTAGGCATCTGTTCAAGAGCTTCAGAGAAGGGTATATTGATGTGAAGTTTCTTGAACACCTCCAGAAACTTAGCAAATTGCATATCCAACTTCTGCTTCTACAACCTTTTAGGAAAAGAAGGTGGAGGATAGACCTGTTTCTCCCCTGTATTACCCTCAGAAGGAGTGTGTTCCACAATTTTCTTCCTTAATTCCACCTCGCATCCTTTAGCACTTCTTCTTCAGCCACAACTTCATTTTCTAGAAACTTGAGATTTTTCAGGCTCATCGTCTTGCTGAATTTGGGGACTTGTGACCTTTCCAGATCTCAAGGTGATGGTGTTCACCTGTTCTTCAACTTCCCTCTTCCTTGGATTGGCTTCTGTATTACTAGGAAGCGTTCCTGGTGGTCGATTCAACAAAGCATTGACAATTTGCCCTATTTGATTCTCCAGAGTCTTGATAGAAACAGCCTGGCTTTTGCATATAAGAGCCTGAGTTTTGCACATAAGCCTCAACTCCTCCAATTCAAATTTTTCATTCGAAGATTAACATGCACCTTCATGATTTTGAAGTTAGAGTTGTTGTCTTGGTGTGAGTTGTTGCTGAAAACCAGGATGATTGAATTGCTTGTTTTCAAACTGCTGGAACGACTGTTGCATCGCATTCTGATTGTTGCTCCAGCTGGAGTTAGGATGATTCCAGTTGTCAGGATGATAAATGTCTGAAACTGGTTGCTGCGATCTCTGAAAGTTGCTCACAAATTGAGCTGATTTACTAGATATAGTGCATTGCTCCATCATATGTGAACCTGCACATAGCTCACAAATACTGCTTATCTGATTCACACCATAGTTAGCCAGAGAATCATCTTTATTGACAACGCCTTTAGTTGAGCAGTGATAGCCATAGCTGTATCCACATCAAGAACTCCCGCTACCTTGCCATGACGTAATCTCTGGGTTGGATACTAATATTCATTAGCAGCCATCAGTTCAATTAGATCATAAGCTTCCACATAGCTCTTTTCCCATAATGCTCCACCTGATACTGCATCGAGCATGGGTCTTGACTATGCTCCCAACCCGTTATAGAAGCAATTGATGACCATACAATCAGGCATTCCATGATGAGGACACTTCCTAATTATCTCCTTGTAGCGCTCCCAAGCTTCACATAGAGATTCTCCTAATTTCTGTAGAAATTGAGTAAGAGTGTTTCTGATTGCAGCTATCTTCGCCATTGGGAAGAATTTAGTAAGAAACTTCTGAGCAAGATCCTCCCAAGTGGTGATAGAACCTGCTGGTAGAGAATGTAAACATCACTTAGCTTTATCCCTCAGAGAGAATGGGAAAAGTCTCAGTTTTATAGCATCTTCAGAAACACCATTGAACCTGAAGGTGTCGCAGATCTCAATGAAATCCCTAATGTGCATATTGGGATCTTCCGTTGGTGAACCCCCAAACTGGATTGAATTCTGCACCCATTGAATATGCCAGGCTTGATCTCAAAGGTATTAGCTGTGATAACTGGCCTCACATTGCTAGATTGAATGTCATTGATCTTGGGTTGAGAAAAATCTATCAAGACTTTTGTTCATGCTACTGGATCTCCCATTGTAATGAGTACCTGAAGCACAAACAAATAAATCGTGAAAGTAAAAGAATCCGAATCACTGAACTTTAACGACCACTGATGATAAGCACATAAACTAAAAATTAACACCGAGTCCCTGGCAGCAGCTCCAAAAACTTATTAAGGAGAAAATACGTGCTAAAATTCACGCAAGTATACGCGTTCACAAGTAGTATAAGATATAAATCAGATTCATTCCCACAGAGACTGGTTTAGGTTAACTTCAATATATGCACCTATGCAACAATGTATGGCTATCGTTCAATGCTAAGACAATTAACAAATTGGGTTTTTATTAATCTAAGAGATTATACTAAATAACATTAACTAAGAGAATTGAGGTTGAATTACTTATATGAGACAAACATGGGATTCTAACTTTATTACTACTTCATTCAAAGTCATTGTTCTTAACCTTAGCATGCAATGGTGATGACACTAATCAGATAAAACGACTAGTAAACGCCAACTGTCATTATACGAATACCCTAATACCAGACATCCACAAAAGAGATAGAAGCTGAATAGACACCGATTATATTGAGACCCTATATATCTATAGAATTTGACAAAATAAAGGTTTAATGAACAAGTTATCTATAGTACTAGGGTTCAAAGACAAATCGAAAATAAGCATCCAAGTATCAACTATATTGAAGAAAACAATAGTCTTCTTCTCCATAGCCTTCTCGTGCTCTCTAGGTCTTCTTATTGCTCTTCTAGGCCTCCTTGTTGTTAAAAATGACTTTTATGGGTATATATAGGCTTAAGGACGACCTGGCTGAACGGACCAACGCGGCCGCCCCGCATTCCAGAGCGGGAGTGCGCTATTTCTGGAAGTCTGGCGCGGCCGCCCGCTTCTCAGCGCGGGCGTGCTCGCCTCCTGGACATCTAGCGCGGCCGCCCCGCTTCTCAGCGCGGGCGCGCCGTGCTACTGAAGTTGGAATCCTGAACTTTCTTCTTTTTTCTATAACTTTTGTTTCACTCGTCAGAATTTGACGAATAAGTAGTCCACGCGAAGATCTTGAGATCCTCTATAATTTGGAAATGGCCTTAACTTCAGATTCTTGGCTCTTTTCAGCATATATTCAATAAAATATCCATTCTTCCTTCAACTAGTGCCTGAGATGCAAAAACACAAAAACACATCAAAAATACCAATAACTTGAGTCCAAAATACCAACTTAAGCCTGTACTAAAGCGTTACAAGTAGATATAAAATCCACTCATCACCCTCTCAGTAACTTGCATTTTTTTTGGTTTTCTTCTAACAGATTTAATAAATTTTAGTTGGTGGCTTAATAGAAGGTAGGTTTGAGATTTTCTTTAGAGATGTTTGGCTTGAGGTGATTGGTATTTTCAGTAAGGTGTTGGAAGTTTGTTTGTACAAGAATTTGGTCTTTGAGGTAAGAGTTGGTTTAGTATTTAAGTTTGTTGGCTTAAAAGGTTGAGCTTGGGTGATTTGGATTTGTAGGGATTACTTTTGTGGTTTCGAGGTGTCTTTCTTATTCTTTCTTCTTCTTTCTTCTCTTCTCTTCTTATTATCTTATTTTTTCTCATCCTGCTTCTTCTCTTTGCTACCAGTTGCTCTAGAAGTTTAACTTGGATTTGAGCCAGAAGGTGCTTGATCATCTTGCTTCTGCTCATCATCATCCTTGTCATCCTTTAAGTTGTATTGTAGGTTTGGTAACATGATATCAACATTTAAAAGGTATCTGTCAAGAATTTTGATCATCTCTTCATTTTCAGTTTTCTTGTTCTTTTTACATTTCAGATCAGATTAAAGAGTCATTATAAGCCTCGTGTTTCCTCTTACACAATTCTCAGGAACAGTGAAGAGTTTGCATTTCTTAGACTGAGGACAGATGTAGGCCACCCCCTTGCTTGTATACAGATAGGCTTCATAAAAAGCATCTATCTGAGCCTTCTTGAGTTCATGTAGCAATTGGGTGTCCTCTGGAATTACTGTATGTACTTTATCAATCACTACATTCAGCTCAGATGCTCTCAATTTTTGAATATTGGAGAGAGATGCCTGTAGACATCTGTTTAGTCCATAATCATTCATATTTGCTACAATCCTCTTCTCCAGGAAGTTATCAACTTTGACAATCACCACTCTAACAAAGTTGATGTCGCTGGCCAATGCCCTTTTGTATATGATGTAGTTGTTCTAGAGAGACACACTTAAAACTGACAGAAGTTTAATGAATTCTTGATCTTGACAGGGTCCTTCTGCAGCTTTTAGAAGTCTGTCATTTCCAACATCTTTAGATAATTGAGCTTTTGAAGAGCTTTGACCAGTTTGAGTAGTTGATAGAAATTTTCCAGTCTCCTTTGATTTACCAGCATCCTTGGATTGTTGAATCCTAGCTTCTATCTCCCCTTAGTCTTGTTGATAGGCATGAGTAGGGGAATTGGTATTTCTGGCCTCACAGTCTCAGGAAGTACAGACAATGGAATGTTGACTTTTCCTATGATGTCTCCCAAAGCTATAGAATTTTGCATTTTTAAATGCTTGTGGGAGTCCACCAAGGTCTGTATATCTTCCTGTTGACTCTGCACCAGAGTAGTGAGAGCTTGAACTTGAGCTGTGAGTGAATTATTTGAAGACTACAGAGTTGAAAATTGTTTCTGGAGAGCTTGTAGTTGGAGATTTGAAGAAATGAAGATTGGTTGTTGAGAGTTTGAGGGAAGAGAGGTACCAAAGGTGTCTTGCACAGCTTGCTTGATGCCTTCCATGAGCAATGTGGAAGGTTCATACCTACTTTGATGAAGTTGGTTCAATTTGAGTTTTGTATCATTTGAATTTACAATATGTTGTTGAACCACCTCATATAAAGATATAAAAGATTGTCTGAGATTTTTGACATCTTTTTCCACAGAAGTCAGATCAAATCTTGCCATTTGGTCAGCAAAATGTTGAAATTTTGAAGTGATCTTAACTTGAGAAGGAATAAACTCATCCATCTTCTCTCTCACCAGCTTTCTAATCTTGTCCTCATGACCAGTCAGTTTTAGTTCTAGAGTTTTACCAAATAGGTGAACAACTTTGAGTTGAGCTTTGTACACTTCATTGACTGCAGTGTAGACCTCTTGAGGAGTCAGGACCTTGGAATTGCTTCCCAGTATGGTTACATATTCATCTCTAAACATGGCCAAGACCTAATCCATCTCCAAAGAAAAGTCCTTAGACAACCAAGCATCTACATTTCCATCTTGCTCAGCTTCATTAACTATTTTCTGCTTCTACTTTTCAACTTCTTCATTGTAGGTTAGCAGAATAGCTTGGTAGTCTTGGTTGCTCATATCTGAGGTAAGAAGGTGCTATGAGATGTTGGCTAGACCATAAATTTGATCAACAAGGAGATCATCTACAGTTGTTTGTTGAGTTTCAGCTGCCTGTAACTAGTGGGAGATGATGTGTGGTTGTTGTGGTTGAGAAGTAGATCATTGATCTGAAGGATTGGAACCACCTGTGAATGAAGTCACAGTTTAACTTACAGATTGCTTTGTGGTTTTGACAGTCTGTTGTTCCTCACTTGTGATGGTAACCTCCATTTGAATTGGAGGGGAGTTAGCTAGGTCTTAGGACGAAAACACGCGCTAATATTCATGCAAGTATACGCGATCGCAAGTAATATATAATTAATTCTAGTTCATTCCCACAGAGACTGGTTTAGGTTATTTTCAATCAATGTACTTATGCAACAATGGTATGGTTATTATTCAATGCTAAGATGATAACAAGTTGAGAGTGTTTATAACTACGAGATTATACTAACTAATATTAACTGAGAGAATTAAGGTTGATTTAATTATATAACACAAACATGGGATTCTAACTTTATTACTACTTCATTCAATAGCCCTTTTTGTTCTTAACCTTAGCATGCAATGGTACAACTAAACAGATAACACGAAACTAGTAAATGCCAACATTCATTGTACGAATGCCCTACTACCAGACATCCAAAAAAGAGATAGAAGCTGAATAGACACCAATTATATTGAGACCCTATATGTCTATAGAATTTGACAATATAACGATTTAATGCACAAGTTATCTATCGTGATTATATAGGGCAAGTAAGATGGTTAAAATTACCTACGAATCATGCATAACAAATACATGAACCTATACTAGCATGGCAAGTTCTAAACCCCTATATTCACTTTCGCTTCAATAGAGATTAACAAACTATCTTATAAATTCACGACGCTCATAAGATGAATAAGCACAACCAATACTAGGATATCATACAATCACCATACACTAAGGTATCGGAACATATTAACTATTGAAATCCATAAGTAAATCCACTAGAATCCCATGATAACGATTAGCCTATAACCGAACTCATCATCTCTGTGGGTTCTGATGAAAGCATGGTATAATAAACTAAGTCTTTATAAATTGAATAATAAACAAAGTATGTTAAACAAGAATATAGGTTCAACAAACAACAAAACTAGCATCCAAGATTACAACTTAAAACAAAGAATCACAAGAATAAACTAGATCCTCTTTGCTTTAGTTGTATTTTTGCTCCTAGGTCTTCTCGATATCTTCTCCTTAGTCTCCGTTATGTGTTTCTTATGAAAACCTACCTTAAGTTATCATTATATAGCAGCCCATGCAGATTAGAAGTCCAGAAAATCAGTTCTCTACTTGAAACAGGATTCCTGAAAAACGACCTGGCATGGCCGCGCGCTGTCTTAGCGTGGGCGCGCTGACTTTTGGCTTCACTGGCGCGGCCGCTCTCTATCACAGCGCGGGCGCGCTGACCTTCTGGAAAAACTTCTGATTTTTATTTTCTTTGTTGGTTCTTTATGGAGATCCACGAGCAAACATCCAGGACACCTTCCTCATACCAATTTAGCACCAAAGCAATGCTAAATCTCCTTGATCCCTTATTTATGCCTGAAATGCAAAACACTATAAAAATGAATGAAATACACAAAATACTTGAGTACAAAACACCAATTCAAGCCTTTATAGGACGTTCTAAGTGGACATAAATGCCACTTAACACACCCCCAAACGTGAACCGATGCTTGTCCTCAAACATAAACAGACTCAAAGAACAAGAAATAAAAATGCATGAATGCAACTACATGAATGCAACGATCCCCTCAGAATAACTAAACCAACCGATGAGCAGCATCTCAAAAATGTAGTTATTCACAGAAAGATCAATCAAATCCCACAAATCAACTTACAAGACAAAAACCTGTGTGTGTGTGTGTGCAATGCTTAACAGATATACTATCGCAACTAGATCAATAATCATGACACACTACTCACCAAGGCAATCACAAGGTTATAAATAGAATAAATGTTAAACTCCGAATGACTGACAACACTTCAATTCTATTATCGGAGTCATTACATGGACTCATGCTTTTATTCATAACACATAACAACACAAATATGCTTATTTGACCGTGTAATGAGTGAGGTCCACAAAAGACTTATACAATAATACCCATGTAGCGAGCGTTAGGTTAGTGGATCCCGGACTATAAAAGCCTTAGGTCACTAGGCACAAAGTCCCCTAAAAACTTAATAACTCAAGTATTAAAGATCCCACTCGTGATCAATTATGCATAAAACATATTTTTTTTCTTTTTTTCTCTTTTTTCTATTTTTTTCTTTTTCTTTTTTTTTTCAATTTATGAACGGGTGCTTTCGCTCTATC